>NW_010428401.1:7846-30585 GCF_000710305.1 Buceros rhinoceros silvestris | reverse complement strand
TGAGTTGTTCTGGGAGCCGGCTGGCATTGGCTCGGTTTGACACAGGGGAAGTTTCTAGCAGCTTCTCACAGAAGCCACCCCTGTAGCCCCCCTACTACCACAACCTTGCCATGCAAACCCAACGCAGGTTTCTTCTCTGAAGAGATACGGTTTTGATCCACTGAAGCACTCTTGCTGAGAATGCGTTACTGAGATAACAAATCAACTTTCTTGAGAGGAAATAAAAGCTTCAGATCGGCAAAATCCTGTATGTGGAAAGGACATGAAGCTTCCTTTTCTATTATTCTGCATTTATAGAATACTTGAGATGAGAGGTTCTTCACTAACTATATATAGCCCTCAGCTCACCTGCTGAAATCCTGGCAGCTGAAAGTACAAATTGTACTGGCAAAATGTTAGATGGGACACTAAACATCATGTCATTTATCACAGAACTTGTCACAATGTTGTAGAAGGACAAGATTTTAGTTTTTTATTGCTGCATTGGTAAGTTGTTAGTATGTTGAGAACGTAGAGACCGAGGCCAAGTGCCTTGTGTATTATTTATGACGATGCAGTGGTGTTCACAGATCACCATAGAGTTTAAAACCAGAAATTACTCAGGCTGTCTAGTCTGACCTCTGGTGTATCAAAATCAAGAAATTCATGTACTAAGGGTAACAACTGATGGTTAGGCAGTTTTTCTAATGGGAGAATGATATGTTTGACTCTCTTGGGCACAAAAAAGAGAAAATTGCATTCTGTAGCAAATGCAGTAACTGTTATTAAATTGTATAAAAGATAAACCTCTCCTCCAGCTATACCGATAATAAAGGAAGAATCTGAAACTCCATTCTATAGGCCTATTTGGAGGAAGCTTGTCAGATCATTGCTGGAGGAAGTTTTAAACTAAGGAACTAATTTCTAGATTTAAGACAACCTTTGACAGAAGGTAAACTAGCAGGGGAAAAAAATACCTCTTCTTCTGGCATGTCCTCTGGGCAGATTCCTATTCTGGATGCCTTGAGAACATAAAAATCAAAGAGCAGGAAGTTTAGATGCCTCTAGTCCTGGGTGGAAGCTGGGCGGTGGTTTTAAAGTTGGTGTTTTGGATTTGTGCCTGCAGTGGGATCTCAGGTGGGATGCAGCTGCCCAAGGGTTTATGCCATAGCGTAAGTAGGTCCTGTTCTGAAATCTTTAGAAGTTTAACTGCAGACCCAAGTCTTGATGTTTTCTCTCCTGGCTTTTGATCTCTCAGCTGGTGTGGGAAGGAGAGATGGTAAAGCAGGCTGTGTATGGGAAATTAAAATGAGAACAAAAGCCTGTCCAAATTACGCAACAAGGATCATTATGCTATAAAATTGCTCTTCAAGTGTGGCTGTCATTGAAAGATATTAAGATTTCAACAGTTATTTTCTTGATGAAGACTTAATTCCTTGCATAAAAAGGTTTTTAAGCTTGAAGCTATGCCTACACAATTAGTGTCCTTTGGTTTTTGGAAGGTTTGAAGGGTGCTAAGGGATTTGAATGTTACAGAAGTGTTTTTCGTCACTATGGATTGGTTGCTCAAACTCCTTCCACAACAGCCTTAGGATTTAAACAATTTACGAATGTGATGTATCGCTGATACAATGATCACTAGATCATTTGGCAATGGAATGTATGTAGCTTCAGGGACTCAGTGCAGGCTTGAGGGTCATGCTGCTGTGCCTAGGGCTAGAGCTGGGGTTGGACGAACACAAGCAGTAACTACACTTCCTCTGGAACAGAGCAGAGAGCAAAAGCCTTTCTGACCCCACCTCTGTTTCTCTTATTTTCCTGCGTGCAGTGAGGCAGAAATAAGCTCTTTACCATTCCCCAGTGGGAGTGTTTGAAGCACTAAAGTCTATAGATAGTATTCACGACGACATTGTTTAGTTTCAAAGAGTGCATAGTGATGTACGTGTCACTGGAGAGATCTACTTTGAGTATCCGTAATCAAAGTGATCTCTTTGGCCTCGGAACAACAACCTGATGTGTGGTTTTATGCGAACTTATCTTGAAGAGTACACACAGGCTTTCCTTCCTCAGTTTTGCCCCTCGGCATCCTATACCGTAGGATACGTAGTTGGTTGTGGGGTTGTTATGACACTCCAGTGCTGAGGATATGATAGTGGCCCCCATTCTAGCCCTGTCTTTCTCCTGCTGCATGGTCCTGGGCTCTTCTTAAACCTCCATCTCTAAAAGGCTCTCTGTCTATTGAATGTTTAAAAGATAGTAGATAATTATTTTGTGGGCTTATTTAATATATTCCCCCATTTCTTTTCCCATTCTTTTAATCTCTGGTGTTCTTTAATTTCATCATATAAATTCACTTTTCTTTTTCCTCCAGTAAAAAAAGATAACTGTATGTGGACAAGAATATTTACCGTAATCTTTACTTCTTTTTCCCCCCCTTCCCCTTTTTATTACACTTTTATATTACAGATGTGCCACCTGGACTTAGCTACCATTTTAGCCTCTCTGTGCTAGATGCTACATAAACCCAGTAAGAGTCAGCCTCTGGTAGGAAAAGCTTGGAATCCAAATAAACAAGGCAGCACATATTGTTAAGCAGAAGAGGTGCAGATCGGTTATACGGGTTGCCTAGGAAGGACAATGGCTACGCTAAATATAGGAACAGGTTTCTTGGAATTCAGTCCCTCTAATGACCCAGTAACCTACGCAACCTCTTTTTCATAAAACATTAGAAAGTCTAACTGGGTAGAAACAGTGGTGCTGTGTGCCTCAGACATACACTTCTCCTATACGGCCCAACGCTGCTGCCTTTGTAATAAATACAAAGACTTCTAACAGCTGTTGAGTCCAGCTCATGTCGAAGAGTAAATGGGTAAAGGGAGCGTATCTTCAAAGAGGCTTGCACAAACAGTCCAGCCAATGCACGAGCACGTGTTTCACATGATAATAAATATAATGGAGAAAAAACCAAACCTTGACTTACAGACAGTGGTGACCATGTTAAGAGACCACAGTATAACTCCTTTATCATCCCCTTTCGGATCTGAATAGTCCACTGACAGACTTTTAGAGAAAGCCGGACACAAACATGCAGCATTGTTGGAGGTGGCAGTAGTTAAGGTCACATTTATTACTCCTATTTCCATTATAGTTACTTTTACAAATATCACTGACATCTCACTGTCATAAGGGTCATGTGTGAATGCAGTCAGAAACAGCCTTGTTACCTACAAAGCCACAATCCTGAAACCTCTTACCCATATAGAGACCTTTCTATTATTTGTGGGTGTATCTAAATCACAGACTCAGCATATTGTGAGCGCGGAGAAGCTCAGGTCAGCTTTCTGCATATGACTCCGTGAGCTGGCCCTCTGCAGTGTAGGCATGGCTGGTGTGGTCATCTGTGACCCAGCCTCGGGGGACGGGTTTGTCGCTTGGGAGTGGTGCCATACAACCATGGCTGAGCGGCTTCCCTCGCTGATACACGTGACTGTGGCTTTTCAAACTGTCTGCTCTTCTCAGCTGAGCATTGTTCAACGGTTAAACTTCGCTTTATTATATCTCATTGTATATTCTAGCTTGATTACCTAACTATTGTATTATGTATTACGGCATTCCATGTGGTAAAACTGTTTATTTTACAAAATTAGAATTGTCTGCTCATCTATCATATTCGATTATTTTAGAAGAAAACATAAAAGATGACTGAAAGACACTAAGTACATCAAGAAAGAGAACTTAAGAGAAGGCAGCAGCTTAGAAGAAAAAAGAAGTTTCTGGAGACGCCTAATGAAAGAGGCAGGTAAGAACCTACTGCTATATCCTTAAATTTCCTCTGTTCTTTGGGATTGCTGGAATTTTGCACTGTTTTTGACATGACATTTCCAAATATTTTAATTTTCCACATTGCCATATGGGACTGTTTCCACAGGTTTACTCTACTAGGCAAACTAGTTCTAACTGTGTATGTATAGCTATTTTTACATATATGTTATTTAAAAATATGTTCTATTTTTAGTTACTTACTTTTGCTCCTAAAAATACATGTAAGATCAGCACTCATCTGGGAAATACAGAAGTTGTTCTGTTTTTTTTATCTCCTGACTACCGACAAGTTTAGATTCTTACTGCATCTGAAAAAAAAATTACCTGCCTTCCACTTGAAGGCATTCATACTGATGTCAAGATGTGTCAAGATCTTTTGCTGTGCCACCTCCAGTGAAAAGCTGTCAAGGAGAAAACGCTACACGTCATCCTATCTTCCCACACTACATCCAATTTTAATTTAGTCTTGAATTGCCACGGTATCTTGTGAGTACTGTGTTCTATCAAGTAAAGGTTTATATTCCACGCTTCCTTCAAAAAAACCCTATCTATAAAAAAAGGAGTACAGCAAAACAAAGAAATACTGCGCTTTTCAGACTGCGGTATTTGTAGCTGTTTTGGGCAGAAAGGAAAAGTGAAAATGAGTAATTTTCAGTAGAAACTATGAAGTGCACTATGAACTGAACTACGAAAATGAGTAATTTTCAGTAGAAACAGCCTATGAACTGCACGTGCTTCGGGAGAAGATTTGGCTGGGAATGGAAGACTGGCATCCACCCGTTCCAGTGTCACAGCTGCAGGACGGCTCTCCCCCTTTTCAAATGCGATAGTTTTCCCTTTACCAGTCAGATACGTCTCTAGATAACCTACATCGTGTACTCCTCAAGCAAGCAAAACTTCCCTTATTCATGTTTTAGAGGAAACAAAGTTATTAGCATATTATTGCATAAGCATATTATTTCTTCCATTTGGGTTCAATCTTTCATAAATATACAAGAGAGCTAACGAGTAGAATAGTAGAGTAGAATAATTTTTTTTTTTAGTTTGAAGACATCATTTCAGTAATTTCTACATCCATTTATTTGTAGCTTTACAAGATATTTTCAGGTAGCTACAGAAACACTTAACTCTCTCCATTGACTCTGCACAAAACTATCTGTTTAAAAACCTGCAGTGATCAAAAGTTTCCTGCGCTGGTTCTGTTAGCTGCAGAAAAACCACCGCCCCTGAAGCTGATTTCCTGCTTCAGAAACCGTAAGCTAACTGCAGAACAAAAGGCACGTTTTGAGAGCTCCTCCACTTTCAGCAGTTACGGGTTAGAGCGTATCTGATGCAGAGCAGCTTGTGAATGTTTTGCATGTTCTGTGAAGAAAATATTCTGTTTGATGATGCTGTTAATACTGCTGGATGTCCTGATACAGCATGAAGCAAAGCTGCATCCTTCAGTATCAAAATTTTCAGTTTCAGCTGCTTCAAAGATCATGTATTTGGGTAAAGAGTAGGCAGCTGCTTTTTTTTTTTTTCAGTCAACTGTCATCTTTACCATGTCACTTTCCAGCTGCTTTTCTGAAAAATTAAAATCCTTCCCACTCTCTTCAAGCCAGTTACCAAAAATTCAAACCCATGGTGCCAGGATAATGTCTGTTACATGACTGACAATGAAAAGAACAACACAAAGAGAGCAACAGGTAACTCGTGGTACTTAGCAAATTGTTTTTGAGGGTTGTTTTCTTACACCAAAATATGTTAATTGATATTTATGATTTATTTATTGTCTGGTGATGATGACTTTTAGTTTTCTATTCATTTTTCAAAGCCAAATTTTCAATGTATTTAATGTCTAATTTAAACTCAAGTTTTCCCATAATTAAATTAATTAATAAAAATAGCTTAATCTGTAACACCTTAAACCACATCTTAGAAATTCAGCTTCTACAAGTATTTAGGTAATACTGTGCTCAGTGCTGCTGGGCCTATGTGGTGTTGATGATGGTTTCATTGCTGAAATATGATAGGATGCCCTTAAACTCAGACTGCCAACCATCCACATGAAAGGTCTCTTAATCTAATCCCCAGGAATTTTGCTTCATGCCAGGGCCTGAAGTCAGACACGTGGCTCTGCCAAGCTGTCCCTGTCTCCTCTCCACTAATGTGTTTGAAACCTGTCTGGGCATGAAGGGCTTAAGCACAGGAAGCCAAGCAGAAGAACTCCACAGCTTGCTGGTCCTGGCTTTCCATCCACCCTGTGCCTCTGAAATCCAGCCCCATCACAGAGGGACATGACTGCGCCACGGAGCAGCAGTAATTCTCTCAGCACTACGAGGCCAGCTGAGGGACAGGGTACAAAGACAAGGTGCACACAGGAGAAAAGAGAAGGGGTAACAGGGCTTCAGGGGCTGAAAATGTTCTCACCGACGGTTGGAGTGTTACAGTTCAGCTTCTCCCACTAGGACCTGGGCCCTAAGTTAAACAGATGTCATAAAACTGGCTGGAATAGTACTTAATCGTTAAAAGAATGCCCATAGGGTTTTAGGAGCAATTAAATGAAATTAAATGCCATTTTGACTGATTATCTCAAAATTTTATCTAGGTCCTGAGGCACAGCACTAGGAATAACCGGTGTCATCACCAACAGGCACCCCTAGAAACCTGGATTTGCCACTCAAGTGCAGAGAAAACCAAATTACCCAGAGTGACTGGCCCTTCTGAAAACAAAGTCCACACATAGATTTATGGTTTTAAATGCTCTGAGTTAATAAATTTAAAGATTTTCAAAACTTACGGGTGTGGATATGAAAACACCTCTCATCCATTATTACCAGCACACTCTCATTTTTCCTGGTTCTTATTGATTATAAGTCTAATTAACTTGTAAATCAGCAACACTCCCTTAAAATCCTTCTGGCTTCGTAGCGTTCTAAACGATCTAAGACAAAATAAAACACTGTCTAAATGTCTTTCTTTACATTTATATAAACAGATGTTTTTATACATACACACACATAAGCGTTTCACTTTAGCCTAAAGAGAACTCATAAAATCTTGATGACATAAATGTAGACTCTAATATTCTACAGCCATGTTTTCATAAAAGTTAAAATCCCGATTTTGATACCTATATAACTTTTGCTGTGGAACTAACATGCTTGTTTACATGCATCAACATTAGACACCTGCTATCAGTAAAGTCAAGTGAGTTAGTTTATATCAACCAAGGTAGGAGCAGAACTTCAGTGTAGTCCCTATTGACCTAGAAAAATACAACTCTTAGGTGAAGTTCTCTGTGAAGTGATATAAAATCTGCACATGGTACAATAAGCAGAGATCAGTTAGGATCTTCATTGGTTCCATTTCAAATGTTTTCTCATCATGGAGGTTTCACTCTAACAAATAAATTCCTTATGTACTTTTTGCATAGCAGCTTTCCTTCTAAAAGTTCAAAATATCACACAAATGACATGTGCCACTCCTGTGAAAACCCGTTCTTCTACAAAACTAAGGGTTGGCAGCAAGACTAGTGTAAATATTTTATTGGGAGGGGTTTTTTTAGGCAAATTTAAAAAGCTTGGCTTCCCTTCTTATCCTTTGAATCTTGCTACCATTGGCAATTATTTATACTTTGCTGACAGGACAATCCAAATCACTCCTAGGATAACGGAAGGTCTAAAGAGCATGTATTGCAAGGGGAGACTAAAAGAATCATCTTGTGTGGAAAAAAAAAAAGAACAAATTCAATTGTCTAGAAAGGCATTAGAGAAACCCTTCAGAGATAAAATACGATACTATTTATATTAAGGCTAGTGATAGTGAAGACATAGGTAGATACGTGTGGTATGAACACATTTAGATTGTAAATTAGAAGAAAATTCCCAACCATCTATGTTTCTAAAATAGCCTCACAATAGGTGTAATGGGGTAAATAACCTCACTGGCTTTAGAATGGCACCTTGTTTCCTTACAAAAGAGATTTCATGGTTGCCTATAAAAAGGAACTAGACTGAGTGACTCAGAAAGTAATTTCTAATCCTATATTTCCGGATTCCCCTTCTTTGTTTGGGTAGGGGGTGGGGCAGAAAAAAGTAGAAAAGTGAATCATTAATGTCATACCAGACCTTAAAAGGAGAGATAAGGTAGTGTGTTTATATTCTCAGCCATCTCAACGTAAATATGGAGGAGAGCAGTAACAGGATGTACGAGATTAGGTTCAATTGCCCATAAATACAGGAGGGTAAAGCCGATGCTTTTATTATTTCATGCCTGTGAAGTGCACACCTATACCTTATTGGTCTTGTAGAAAGAAACTTCAGTAGTACTGTCCAATTTATATGCATTACATTAAGTTTCCATACAGGTGAATAGGCTTCCTAAATGGGGAATCTTCCGTAGGGCGACTCAGACCCCTTCAAACGGGGCAGCAATTTGACTTCTGACCCAGATGGTCTGAATAGCCCCACGTAAGTGCCTGCCTTCTGTCGCTGGCTGCAGACTATTAATTCAGTCTTCCAAACACAAGGGCTAAAATTCAAAGTGGAAACAAATTCTGCTTCATTTTCCTAAATAACATACCACTAATAAGGAAAGCCCCCTGCCCTGAGGATCTTATGATGAGAAGGCAGAGCATTTCAAACATGCTGCTGCTTTATCGGAAGTTAGCCATTTCCAGTATGGCACCAGTTAATCTTCATCAAATCAATTAAACCTGTACAGTATTATAATAACTGATAGATTTTTGTGCAAGTGTCTTTATATCAGCATCAGTCCATGTGATGGAGTGAAGATGTAGTTTTATATATTTTTAAGGTGTAGTTTTATATACTCTTACAATTTCCAATTTTCATATGTAGTCAAATAATGCAAATAAAGCAACTAATGCATGTTACTGGTACAGGACCAGAGCTCTAGTTTATTAATATTCTTTCCTCCTTCTTTAATTAAAAAGATTTTTAAGCCCTGCTTCCTAAGGAAGAACATCCTATTAAAAGCAGCTTGCAGCTTAAACAGCTGCTGGTCTTTATTTTTAGCTAGCTACCACTGAAAGAGTAAGATGGGAAAGGTTTTCTTTGTTTTGCTGTGTATTACTTGCTGAAAAACCAGACACATCAAGTCTTATCAGATTTACTTTACTCGAGTGGGTCCTACCAATGATGTCGTTCTTTATACAACAGAGGAGAAACAAACATTAAAATTACAGGAGGTAAAACCACAGAGATAACAGTAAAAGATAGGGAAGTCATAGAATTTTATTTCTAATTTGCTTTTTTAGAATTACCTATGTATTAACTCAATTGATTTCCTTAAATATAGGTGTTCATGCTGAACTTGCTTATGTGCCTCTTCAGTAGCATCTCGTGTGAAAGTTTACTTGCTAGAAGCTGTAAAATACCAAATAACTGACGTGAAAATCAATTTTATCATCAGGAATGTCATTCACATCTGTGTCTAGTTGTGTCATCTGACTCACGGGTGTTGTTTCTTTCTTCTTTCCTAGTGGGAAACAAGCCCTTAGGTCCAGAGCCTTAGGTCCAGAGCCTTAGGTCCAGAGCTCAGGAGGGAATGGAAGTTCCACCCTGCAGCATTTCTCTGAAACCGCTCTGAGGCTGTGAATCTGTCCTTCTCTGCTGGGAACGGGTTCCCGCAGACAGCTGGTCTATACTAATGATTTTAGTTGCTTCCAGCACTACTTATGACTAAGTGCAAAACCCTCTCTTCTATCTCACCACCCCCCACCCTTGATGAACCACAAGTCTATCAAGATAACCAAGCCTTTTTCTTCTCAGGACTTCTTCACAGTGGACCTAATTATACACAAAGGCATGAACACTTCCTCCGAGAGGCAGCAATAAAACCATCATGTCTGTCTGTGTGCTCAGGAGCTAGAACTGCTGCACACATACGTGTCTCCAAGCCAGCTGTGAGTTCCTCTCAGGATTTTTACAATCTGAGGGCTGGAAGGGCAGGAGGTGATAAACTTTTAAAAATTTCTATACATATTCTACTACTTTATAATGTTACATAGTGCACAATGCCACCCAGTGTTGTCAAAGGATAAGAACCTGCCCTCAGAAATGTGTTCGTGTCAGGTCACATCTGAGAAATTCACAGTGTGAGAGCTCTTGTTCTGCAAACCCTTAACCAAGACGAAAGGTTACCTGGGTTTTTGAGTTGGAAGTTGATCATCCTGTGTCAAAACTCCAGTGCAACCCCAGTTCTAGCCAAGGGATCATTTTGCTGGGGGTGTGTCACTCCTCACGTGCAAGAGCTTGGTAAGTTTTTAAGCATTTCTCCACCCCTGATGCATTGCACCAAGGATAAAGGGAGGGTTGCTCTTCAGAGCTTCAGTTTTGGCATTATTGTGCTTTCCTAACTTATGTAACTATACTGGAACTTTTTGGTTAGCTAAGCTAGTAAAGGTATCTTTTCCTGGTATTTTCCCAATTGATTTTTCTTGTCATTTCCTGAGAAGTATTTGTTAGATGTTTAGGCTGTCTGGTTTCATCTATCACTTTGTGAGTGAGAGAACCATGCAGTGAATGATGGGCATTCTGATTGCCTTGACTGACAGACTCCTACCTCGTCAGAAATGCTCCTCGTCTCCTTTACGTGGCATGTCCTTAAGGGATGCAAAGCTGCATATCCTGAGAAGTCCACAGCTCTGGTCATGGATGTAGCAGCACTTTACCTTTGTGGATATTTCAGCAGGGAACCCACGAATGTCAGCGCAGGTTTCCTTTACAAACCTGGAGTTAAAAAGGAACCATCAAAGGCCATTAGAGAAAGAGCTTTTAAAAAGGAGACAGAAGCATATGGCAAAACGATCAGAATAGTATCCTGCTAGAACTTCCAGTTTTTACCTTCTCTTTGAGAAGAACGGTATCAGAAGCAGAATCACCCCCTTGGTTAAAGAACATGGCAGGTGAGCTGGGTAGAATACTGTAACGTGAAGTTCATCAGCATACATATTATGGCTTAAATCCAAGACTTCAATAAACATCTGAGAGAAAACCCTTCTCAAACGCACCTGTGTGACCTGCAGCACCTTACGGTGTGAGAAAAGTTCAGCTCTGACTGTTCAGGAATTCTGACTAAATAGAAACTCCTGCGCATGACTGAGAAAGAAAGTTAAAGAAGAAACTGGTATCTGCTGATGAGATTAATGCTCTCTTTTTTGTCAGATTTTACTACCTGACAGGCACGAAGATTTCCCAGAAGCACACTTAAAAAACACCAATCGCCTTACAGGTTATAGAAGCACTCATATAGGCTGTGTCAAAATTAAAGCAAAGCATGCAAGGACAGAGTAAAACCACAGCTTCAAAACAACAGTCTCACTTTTTTTTTTTTTTTAAGTAGGGCACTAAGTGCAATGCTTCAAATGCTTCAGGGTTAGCATTTTGTAAGTGTTACAATGCTTACTATTTTCCTTAATAAGAACTTACTTGTCCTTGCTTCGAACTAGCAAACTGCACCTGTTTGCTCTGAAATTCTTCATGCCACTGTTTGCCACTAGCTGGTATTTCTGCAGATTTTAGCTACCACAATGGAACCATCTCTGAGAGTGAAATCAAGATAAAATACATTGTATGTCTGTGTTAAATTACATTTTAGACTTTTGTAGACTGAGAAGATTAAATAATAGGATCAACCTATGCACAGTATCAGTGGGTATAATCAAATCTATTCATGCTTGGTTAAATTCTCTAAGTTTACGGTGAGGATTTGCCTGCCCTGATCATTTTACCAAATAGCAATTCGCAGTTGAACTCTTTTGTGTACCCAAGCAATGGTGACACATCCAGTGTCCAACACAGACATAACCAGAAGCCATTGTTCGGTGGCTTGAGGAGCTGTTCAGGTCGATTGTTCCCAGACTCATGTGGTAGTTCATGCTCCCCTTCTAGGCTAAGCCGGAGCAATAGTTTGTGAGTCATTTTGTGGAGTAGTTACCTCATTTTTTGTAGAAAGAAAGAAAACATGCACAACTGAGGCAGATGAGTTGGCCGACATCGTTCCCAACACAGTCCCACACAGCGGTACAGGTACGAGGCAGAGGAGGTGAACGGCAGCACTGGAACAAGGAATGTCAACGGTGCCTTAGACTGGCATTCCCTCTGAAGCCCTGTACAGAGGAATTAGAGCTTGTGCGGGCTATCCTCTGACCTCAGACTCGGGGGGACAATAACAGCCACCGGTAGAGCAGCTAACAAATGATAAGGATGCAGCTACATCGTCTAGTCAAGTCCTTTGCATAAATTGTGAATCAGCACCACTTCGGTTTCAATCCTCAACAGTCACCCTGAGGTAAAACACTGCTTAGATAAACATCTCTACTTGTTAGGGACAAACGACGTGAAAAGAAATACGGTCTTTTGCTACAGCTTAAACTGGTGTAATAGAAATAATGGAGGATTTTATATTAAATTGCCTCTTCCATACAGTTCCTCAATCTCCTCAGAAAAAAAAAAAGGTTCCTGTGATCTGACTTGCAGCAGAGCTGAGTTTCCTCAGCAGAAGTTACTGGTAAGTATGATTTCAATATAAATTTCTAAATACTTGGAAACCCAGATTATAGATATCTTAGATGGGACATCCAACTTCACATGATTAAACTGTTTGTTCTTTACTCTCAGTACTTTGGTATTCCATATATAAAACATAAACAGTTTTTCTCTCAATCTTTATAAAATTGATTAATTAATAGCAACAGAAATTGTAAAATGGGAGCTAACTATTTTGTATTCAGTGCAGACTGCAATAAACTGTAAATAATTCGTGGAGTGGTGTACTGCAGAGGATAGCAAACTGTTCAGAGGACCATACAACTATCAGACCTAAATTATGCTATGGGTCCTAAATCTAATTTTCTGCCACATAATCTAGTCCTTTTCCTAAATGTTCCAAACTGGTCTTAAGGGTTATTGGATTGCTTGCCTATAACAGGAGAAGCCATAACTAACATAATGTCTAGATTTTACTGACCATTTTGCCAGAAACTTCTAATGCTCGATCTGCATTTATTCATGGGAAGTTTCTATCTGTGCTAATGTTTTCATTTAGAACGAAATTTCATATATTCATCTAAATGAACAAGGTTTTACGACAAATCAGATTATAGCAGAGAAATGGAGCACCTCCTTCCATAACATTTGTTACTCCCTCAATTCTTCTTTCTTGGGCTTGG
Organism: Buceros rhinoceros silvestris; assembly: GCF_000710305.1. Lineage (NCBI taxonomy): Eukaryota > Metazoa > Chordata > Aves > Bucerotiformes > Bucerotidae > Buceros > Buceros rhinoceros. Next base: position 17,606 of record NW_010428401.1, on the reverse strand, counting down.
ATGCCAAGGACCATTGCAGATGAGAGCTCCTGCACATCAAACCACACAACTGCCTTTCCAACACTTCTGCACCCGAGGCCATCTAGTACACTTGCCTCTTCCATAGCCACATCACACTGGGGACCCGTAAATCATTCTGTGATCAACCACTCACTGCAGTTGTTGCCACCACAGCTGCTTCCAGTCAGTGAGCTCACAAATTAGCAGAAACTCTCACCATTTGTCCCAAAGAGTACTTGTACTTCATACTGTTGAATTTCACCCGTTGTATGTTATTCCAGTCCTTACAGTCATCCAGGTCTCGCTGGATACTGCAGCCGCCTTCCTTGCTCATGGGAAATGTAGTTTTTGCTGTTTGCAAACTTGATTATCTCACTCTCATGTCTCCACACTGAGCTTATTAATGAAATTATTAAACAAGAACTGTTTAAAGACCAACCCTTGAAAAGCCTCAGTAAACTTACTCTCATAACAGCACTCTCCCTTTCAATGCTACTTGTTATATTCCTTTTCGCTAGCTTCCTCCCTAGAGCACCTTCAGTAATTAGTGAGCATTGATTATCACGTGCACCGAATGCTCAGTCATTAGGCAGGAGTTCTGCAGAAATAATGTCTTCTTATTTAGGCACAGACTGTCTGATGATGCATGTTTACCTAGAGACTAAAGTAAGGATTTATATCTAAAGTAAGGATTTATATAAATCTAGGGAATTTTTTTAATAATCAAAAATGTATTTTTCTACTGTACTAACACTATTTGCAAACATCTGATGCATAATACCAACAGATATGGAGTATTAAATTCCAGGCTTTTGCTATTATTAAGGCAAAAGTTTGCATTTCATAAATGACAAAATATCTTTGATGTTCCATTTTGAAAAATCATGTCTTGTTTCATTACTGAGCTGAACTTAAAACAATTTAAAAGACCCAAATGTTATGTGGAATGAATGAATAAAATTCTTAATGACTCACAATGAAGTACTTTTTGTGAACCCAAACGAAGAAAAACATATTTTGAGTAAAAAAAAAAAGTCCGTTAGATTAACATAAAATGAATGTACTTTCCGATTGCTTTGATTTTGCAGCATAACCAAACCAAATAATTATTCAACCCACCTCTAGTGTTACAGGCAGCTTGAATTCTAATGTCTTCATGTGCTGACCCCTTCACTGCAGGTTTAGTGTTCTTTTAACACGGGTTTTTCAGGACACATTTTAAAATAATGTAAGCAGCAATGTGGCAGAGACAGCCCTGGTCTTAAAGCTCGGATTGTGTCACACTATCCACAGGCATAAATTCTGGGGAAGGTTGGACTAATGGAGGATAACTCCTGCAAATCTCCCCCGTCTCTGCAAGAAAGCAAACACAGTTCTCCATGTGCATAAACAAGCTTGTAGTTCAAAAATGAAGACGTAGAAGCATACATCAAAAGTAATTTGAGGTAATGGTTTTGTACTGGCCCTCAGAAAAAGCCAGCAGAAGCTTAAAGCGAAGATAAAAACTGATTATAGACAAGCATCAATATTGACAGAGGGGAAACAAGTTGGTCAAGGAAAAATCACCCACATATGGCAGAAATAAAAAGCTGTTTCCTGAAATGGAAAAAAAAAATTGCCATACGTATCAGTTAGGGATTGTGTACAATACAACTCAATATTTGTTTGAAGGCATAAAATATCACACTGTTTTGCATAATTAACTACTGGCAGAAACATTCATTGAATAAAAAGCCTGACAGATTTGTTCATGATACACTTTAAGAAAAAAATCTATTTCTAGCAGATACTTTATATGTCAGAGCAATCACATGTACCCTGGCAACCAGAATTATTGAAATTATTATTGAAATCCTACATACGACTGCATGAGTCATGTTAAGAGATGTGGTGAGTCTAACAATGAATGTTTAATGAATGGCAGACTCAGTAAGCTAGGAGCTAGATTTTGTAAATGTGCAAAGCCTGGTAATTAATTTTGTTCATAAACGTACTGATAAGAAAGGATAAGTATCTGTGCTTTTTTTAAAAAAATAAAATCCAGTGTTAACTAATATTTTCTATGTTGTCAATTCCCTTTTTTACCATCTGAAGCTTTTTTCATGGTGACTTCACATATCTCAGTTGTAAAGATTTATTCTAAAAACATACATTCTATCTCTCTTATCCTGCCCCAAACTGGAAAAGGAGTCTTCTCTTCTGCGTGTACAGCTGTGTGGTACAAGTGTCATATATCTGAGTTTCAGAAAACATCCACATGGTGTATTTTATATGCCTTCCCTGACACCAGTTTTCCCGACGCTTCAGCTCTGATCTTTGACATAGTGTATCCCACTGCTTTTTAAAACAGTGTTCTGTAGTTACTGCACACAATTTGCGCAACGCGCTGCATCAAAGATCATCAACAAGGCATTTGAAAAAAAAAAAAAGTGGAAACAGAATTAAGCCCCGAAGTAAAATTTTTTTCCACCTAAGGGATGTGAAAAGGTCCTGTCTCACGGCAGAACTGTTGCATTCATTACAAGGTTGAACCCCAGTTACTTGGGATTCTTTCCTAAGCAGCAGTCTAAGTACAAACTGGCCTATTATAAAGTCTACAATAGCACGAGATGGAAATGTTTGCTTCAGTAAAAAGTAAAAATGAACTTTTTTGAAGTCTTGCTTGGAGTACTCAAAATATATAAATGTAAGGTTTGAGATTGAAAGGAAAGAGCACTGATGCATTATAGAATGTCAGTTCTTCCAACTGATAGCACAGACCCTGTATTTGCTTCTCCTCACTATTCCAACCTCTATTCACCAGCTTAGCTCCACTCATTGCTGCTGTGTTTCATGCTAATTTGCATAGAGTATCAGTTTATGCCAGCTTAAAGTTTTGGTTTAATACTCGGCCGTTAACTGATGCTGTGTATACTCATCAGGGTTTTTTTTCTTAAAATTCCTTTTATGAATCAGGAACAAATCCTGGTTAGTTATCAGTCAGGTAGGAAAATTAATCAGAATTTTCTGAACATTGGAAAGTCCTAGAACAGTGCATGAAAAAGAAACAGGGCTTTGTAAACACATTGTACATAAGAAGAGGGAGACCTAAAAGTAATTGGAGGAAGGAGGTGGCTTTGTCAACATAAAACTCGTTACTGATTTATCATAAACTGAGAATGAGGGACATCTAATCCAAACTAAGCTCAGCTTTCACTGACTGATCCTCACCATTTGCACAGCCTTTTGGGATCACTGTTGTCCAAAGCACAGCACACATTTTTCATGCAAAATGAGACTACATCCCTTATGGTTAAGCCAAGGATGGCTTTTTAACACTTCAGAATCCTTATTTGTAGGTGTTAAAGCTGAGGCACAAACCCATTATTTGGGTTTTCATCACATAATCTGTGATGAAAGAAAAGCAGAGGTAAACAGTATCTCAGAGAGGCACCGTGAATGACAACCTGTGGCTTTTTCTGATGTAACCGATTCTAGGGTGTGGTGCACCCTTACTATCTTATCGTTGGTCTGTGTTTGTTTACAGCAAGGAACTGAGCAAGCCAGGATTTCGTAGCGCTTTGGAACTCACTTGAAGAATTCTACTACAGTTATCAGCACTTGCACCACCAGTAACATCAAAACTAGACAGAATTTCTCAATGTAGTTTTCATTCTCAATTTAGAAAAAGGAGAAATAGTAAGTAAGACTGTAGGACTCTTAGGGTCCTTCCGTTTTGTAAATAACCAAAGAAATGAGTGCTTGAGAGACAAATCCTTAAAGAGTGCTTAAAAGTAGAAGAAACTAGTAATTGGGATTAATTCTTCATAAAGAGTAACTTATTTGATTTTTTTCCCCGCTGCTCTTAGATGATCCAGAAGAAGATGTACCAGTTTAAAATTGTCCATAGAGTTGATAAAGGAATCCCCTTTAATCTGCAGGAAGGTTTCAAAACGTTAGCTGTGAACAGCTCTGTTTTCTGCTGTTTTGCTTGGTGACTGAAGTCCTCAGATGTTGTTTCTGCTTTGGTTAATTACACGATAATCAGCCAGAGGAATGCTGCATTACATATTTGAATTGACTTTTAGAGTCTTTCATGGGCATTGGCACGCTGAGCACTGTGAAGACGGACAAAGTGCCTGCTCCTGCCTGACCGAACTGTGTCTGAACAGACAAAAGGGGAAATGAGAGTTAAAAATTTGACCAAAATTACTCAACTGATTAACAGTAAACAAAGGAATCGGGATTTCCTGCATTTTAGCCCGATAAGCAGTGGATCAGACTGCTTACTACCTGTAGAGTCTACAGGGGAAACCAAACACTCCGTTTTTTCACTTGCTACAATGGGGACAGCATATTGGGTTAGCGGACACAGTTTTGAGTTCTCCGGGTTTTGCCTCATTTTCAGTCTGGTTTCCTAGGGAAATGAAACTCGTGCAACCACGGTGGGTGGGTGTGAGTGCCTGCGCCTGGGCTTGAGCAGCAGCTATTAAACCTGTTGGCAAACTGCGGCAAAGATGGACACAAAGTACTGGTCTCAAAGATAATGCAACTGAAATGTGAAAATAGGGGGACAGCTGTAGGTGCCAGGCTGTAGCCTGAGAGCAAGAAAATTCATGTTACAGAAATCGTACTGCTTTAGTTTTGATGTTAACAGAACCACTCATTGACCTCCTCGGTCAGGCTTCAGAGTTTTCCTCCATAATAAGAAATTTATTAATTAAAATCCCAACAACAAAATGGAATCTTATTAAATGATGCAACATTAGGAATGGGAGTGTAAAGGAAGAAAGCTAAATACAGTATTATTCATAATAAAATAGAATAACTAGTTTAGTTACTAGAGTAACTGCTCATGCACGGAATGCACGTGGATCTCTCCTTTCACCTGTGGGTACCATGTCTTTATGAACACCAACAAGACCATTCGGATTTCCTCTGTGCTTCAGGGGGTGAAACTGTTGGTAGCAGCAAGCCCCACTGCGTATTTATAGGGAAAAGGAGGAAACAGAGAGGAAAACTGGGGTGAAGCTATTTTCATGATTGAGAGTATTTATGTTAGTGATCTCAGACATCGCAATTAGGAAACGTCTACTCAGAAATATCAGTGTAGACAAGGCCTTATTGAGGCTTGAAGGCAACATGAAACTTCTAAAATTAGAATACTCAGTTTGAGCATCTGTCCCATGTTGGAACTTATTTGCTTCTTTACAAGCACTGCTCCCCTTCTAGCTGCGAACGAAGCTGGAGAGACAGTACGTATGCTTCATCTGAGTACTGCTGAGCAGGCCAGCAATTTTATTTCCCTTTTTACAATTCAGTTTTCCACCCTCACTATTGTGAGCAGCTTTCAACCAAACCAAAGGACACCATTTCCATTGTGCCACACACATTCACTCCTCATACACATAAAATGGAAGGAGAGAAGCTGAAACTCTGAGACCTTTTTACACGGGATGAGCTAGGAAGTGTTTCTATTCTGGTTGCTATGGTAATGAGCACAGTTAAAGTGGGTTGCACAATCAATGCAATTACACATTTAGAGGGTGGTACTTTCAGGCAGTAGCAAAACAACTGCGATGCGAGAAAGTGATGCAATCAAGGAAAGATGGAAACACAAGTAAACAGCATGCTTATAACTTGTGTATTGGATTATGATGAAATATTTGAGAGAAGTCTGGCTCTTGGTTAAAATGTGAGCATCAGTATTTTGTATCAATGTTAGCATCAGTATTTTGCTCTTCCACAGCTTTCTTTTGTGACCTTGACCACGTCATGCAGTTCAGATCCAGCGAAGCACAGCGCTGACTAAAAGTTATGAGCAGTAACGAGCCACTTTGGGTGCTTGGCCATGGAGCGGGATACAGAACGGTAAGTTATTCGCTTTGACCACAGGCTGCATTCTGAGCTGGGGACAGCTGACCGTAGTTAATAATTCCTTCTGAGAGATTATATCTACATCATCTGAGGTGCGTAGTGGTCTTTGCTGAAAGGAGGCACTTCTACTTGAGATTCTGGAATCTGTCTTCAAGGTAGATTCCCTTCAAAGGCCAAGGATGTCAACATTCTGGTTTTGTAATGTATTTAAATTCATTCGATGGCTCAGATGCTAGGAGCCCTCATAGAGGTGTTCTCACTCATTGAGGGTGCTCTAGTATTCATGATATCATTATGTAAGACACCTAGGTTCAATTTGTTCTGCTGTCTATGGAAATTTAGATCTTACCTCCCGAGTCTCAGTGGAAAAATTTCTGAAATGCCAGGCTATAGTATTATTTAAAAGGAAAAGGTGCTCTCACTCTCTCCTATTCAACAGTTAAAGAACCTTGCGTGCACAGGGAATGCAAACAACAAACATTAACACAGCTATCTATCAGAAGACTTCCTTGAGAAGGGAAGAAATTAGGTTCCATTTCCATGATATTTAATATTGACTAGTCCTTGAATCAAGAATTTCAAGCAACATAGCCAGAGCAGCAAACAGCCTATGGATTTTGATTGCTGGGGGCTTAGTAGCCTGTCCAGAAACAGAGCTTTAGATGCCATCAGGAAGCAGAATTTTAACTTAGATCTAAAGAATTTGGAATACAAAATACTTTATGGACTGAGATGACAATCTTGCTGAACAGTTGTCCATTAGTAAAATGACAATGCTAGCAGTTCCCTACCTGGCCCAGGTTCTGTGCAATCAACTACAATAAAACTGTGAGAAAATCAGAAATTAGCAACACACAGCCATGGAAGATGAAAATACAACTGAAAAAGATTTAACAAAGTTAAACAGTTTCAAATTAAAAGACTGCTTTATGCAATTATTCAAAGTATCAAAAAGATGAAAAGAATTAAGCTTACCAAAAGCATAGTATTTAATCAGCCAAAAGATAGCACAAGGACTTTTTTTAGTAGGAAGTTTTTGTTGTTTGTTAAAACATATTCTATAAACTAATTCCACAGTGGTTTCAATAACTGTTAAATAACTTGCCTTGTGAGTGCCAGAGAGACAGATGAGATTTAAAAAAATTAATAAAAAAGGAGAAGGAGGTATTTGCACAACAGATAAAATAAAATAAAGAAGCTTCAACATGTTCTGGTCTATATGTAAATGGCAGAAAAATGAAAGAAAGAAGACACATGACTGAGACAAGCTTGTTAAACAGGTGGGGTGACCCCCTGAATTTCCTCTTACCCCTGATGTTTCCAAAACCAATGAGATTAGTGTTCAAGAAACAGGAGAATGGGGTAAATGATGAAAGTAGTGTTGAGAGATACAAGCAATGCTCGAAAAGGTGGCTGCATATTAACTTGAACTGTATCTAACAGCAGGCAGTTAAAATAAAACATGAAAACAAAAGCAAAACCACGATGAAATAACACTTTCAGTCCTGTGTGGTATACCCAGGCACGTTCTGCAATCTACGCGGCTCCAGGGGAACAAGTTCCTGTGGAAGTATGCAGAACATTAACATCGTATCTGGTAATCTGAGCATCATCACCACGATTAGCATAGCACACTCTCGGAAATTTGTGTGGAAATGAAATGGTCTAGCACATCTACATACCTGCCCAGCTGCTAGCGGTGATGTAAATGTTGTAAAGTCAGCAAGGCGCGGGAATGCTTCCCACCGGTGGGTCAAACAGAACCCTCAGGAACTAGTGCAGAAACACACCGTGTGTCCGAGAAATCATAAAAGCTTGGTAAAAGAGGTATTCGGTTCTGAAACTCGATCAGCAATTATCCCTACAGGGTGTTGCTGTCTATTTTTTGCCATTTATCCTGCAAAAAAGCTGAGGGATCTGTGGACCTATCTTCTTTGAGAGTTTGAACTATTTTTTCATTGCCAGAACCACAGAGTGAGACCAAAAAGTTCTTAAAAGCGACGTAAAACAATCTGCATTAAGAATATGAGTTCAGTCAGTCTGACTCATTAGTCACACAATTTATTGGCAATTTTTTCCTCCTCCTCTTTGTTTTTTGACCTTTTAAAGATAAATACCACCAAGGTCAAACTCAAATTTTAAAATGTGCTTGATTTCACAAAGAAATAGCACACGACAGGTTTTATTTTAATGTGTGAGTCACCTTGAACAAACATTAACAACACTTCCTTTCAAAATTCCGTAGAAGTGACAAGTATCGACAGGTAGATAGGGAGAAAACACACCCAAACAACCACTTTTCAGACAGAAATAGAATCTGTAACTTTCCTACTGTATTATTTTCAGGTTTTGATAAGACTTTACTGTTCACGTTTATACCACAGGATTTTAGAAGCTTTCAAAACCGTTAAAGAAAGCTACTGCTAACTCTTTTTTGCAGACGATTGAAGGGGCGAGATAAAAAGCTGCAAAGTAATGATTTTGAAAAAAACCCTCTAGCTGGTGCTACAAAATGTTTTGAATATTTTACCTAACCCTCTTCTAGCCTGACCACCAGAAATCTTAGCACTGAAGGTGCTCAGCATGTCCTGGCATTGTGCGTTGTTTTCTAAGCCAGATGTTCACAGAGAAACCTATAATTAGAGACTAAGTTCTTGAACCTAATAATATACTTGGGCTAGGGCTTTACAAGAACCCCTTAATATCGCCCCTCATGGAGCTCCTAACAAATAAGGATTTCTTTTAGACCATATTACTTTTCAGCATATGAATTTTCAGCCTGTCCCAGGTTTTACATTCCCTCGATGCAAGTAGAGGTCTGATGGATCAACAAGGGTTGGTAAGTATTCTCCTATAAAGAGTTTAAGCACAGTTTAGCTGGTATTTTGGTCACCTGCCTCTACAAGGTATTTTCTCCATTCATTCTTAACACCCTAAGAACTATAGAGACTGACCAGTGCATCGGCCTATTCTGACGATATTCTTCAGGAGCAAAATAGAAATTCAACAACGTGCTAGTGTTTGTAACAGCTTTTGTAAAAAACTTTGAAAAAACCAGGATTTTATTCCAGCTAGCTCCAAATATGTTATGAAATATTAGTTCTGTTCAACTGAAAAGGTGTCAAATAAATTCTTCAGTTAACCACCATTCCTTCTGCAGTACGCGTGGAGCGAATAGCCTCCAAGTCAAGCCATTAATTATACAGACTAACAGAGCAAGAGAGCACGAGAGACAAATGGAGTCCTAGAAAGATTAAGCCTTCCCTTCACACATACACATGGCAGGTAAACTTACCATTTTCAGGCCACAACTAAGACTATTTTTCGCCCTTTTAAATAACAGCCGTCTTACTGTTAATTATTGTATCAATAACAACAGAAGACAGAAAGCCCTTGGCAGCCACTGCTATTATCTGCAGCCACGCTGCCTTTGTTCTTTGCCTTCTTCTGCTTCCTTCCGATCCCCCAGCATCACGGGCTCCGGTGAGTTGCCAGAATGGTTTTGAGGGAAGATGGTCTTCCTCCCCTCTCCTTTCACTTCCTCTCTTCCCCAGTTGACTCACATACTGAGCACAGGAGAGAAACAGAGTGCAGGGCAAGGAAACCCTGGTGAGAAGGGAAAAGAGCATTTCCCTTGAAGCGATGCAAAAGGAAAGGGTTGCTCAGCAGAGGAGGAGCATGGGCCTTGTCTGTTTGGCTACTGTCCACTTACATTTTCAGCCCTCAATCCAGTGTTCGATTCAAAGCAGCACAACCTTACACTTCAGGGTGAAATCCCCTTGGAAAAGGTTCCTGCCCTGCAGATGAGATCAGAAATGGCAGAGAAACACCACTTCCTACACACCCTCATCCTGTGAAACCCCTGTGGAAACACTGAAACTCCTCACCTTAACTGTCATTCCTG
>NW_010428401.1:5002-7755 GCF_000710305.1 Buceros rhinoceros silvestris | reverse complement strand
CTTCACACAATCCCTGCCATTGACTTTGTCACTGCAGATAACACGGGCAAAACCATTAAAACTGGCCTTGAACTCTGCAGCGGCAAAATTAAATTTTGCCTACTCAGTCTGGAAAATTTTAAGCAGTTCTATCAGAAACAAACCACATGGAAATCATGTCTACACTTCTTTACAACTGGAAGGACTGTAATTTTAACTGCTATTTTCTAAACAGAAATATTAAATAAAAAAACCCAACCCGCTTCTGTACAGCAAACTTTCATCCTGTGATACTGTCAAAGGGACTATTCTATCCACAACAATTTATCTGTGAAACCACTTTTAAAAGGTTAAAACAATACACTTAATATATTTCTAGTGAGTGGTCTCACCTCTTGCTGCTGACCAAGAGATACCCCGTTAAGGAAGTAGCTAATCACTGTCTCCTTGGAAAATGTTTTCAGAGGGACCTTAGGGATGATGTTATCTACATCCTGTTTAAGTAGCTGCTTTGTTCTTTTAAATCAGATGGTGAACCGAAAAGAAGCATTCTTAGTATATTGTTCTGCTTTTCCTTTCTGTGTCTTGAGTCTCACTGTTACAGGACAGTAGTTATTTCAAGAGTACCAGCTGGTTTTTGCCTTATCTCTCCATACTTTATACACTTTTATGTGTATACATTTTAAGAAAGAAGTTGTTGCAGCATGGTTGGGGTTTTACAGGGATTGGGAGGAGGAAGGGAAGGAGATTCATTTTTTGTGCAATTCTTATAAAAATCAGTTAGCAAATTGTATGTACACATAAGCATCCTGATGACCTGAATCCAAACTAATCAAGAATGTTAATTATAAAAGACCATAAAAGAAAGAAAACTATTTTTAACCTGGAGAAAAGGAGGCTCAGGGGAGACCTTATTGTTCTCTCTGCCTGAAAGGAAGTTGTAGTGAGGTGGGGGTCGGTCTCTTCTCGCATGTAACAAGTGACAGGATGAGAAGAGATGGCCTCAGGTTGCACCAGGGGAGATCTAGGTTGGATATTAGGAAACATTTCTTTATAGAGAGAATTGTGCAGCATTGGAACAGGCTGCCCAGGGAGGTGGTGGATCCCCATCCCTAGAGGTGTTTAACAGATGTGTAGATGTGGTGCTGAGGGACATAGTTTAGGGACCCTGACAGTGCAGGGTGAATGGTTGGACTCAGTGATCTTAAAGGTCTCTTCCAACCAGATGATTCTGTGATTCTATTTTGCTATGGACTCCTGGAAATAGAGGAAAGTAGAAGTTATGATGACTATGCTCTTGGGCTCAGTTATAGTAAATAAAAGCTTTTATGTTACCCTGATGCGAGAATTAAATGTGATTTTGGTTTTAGTGACACAGAACACGTCTTTCAGTTAGCAATACCATGACTTTTCACTGCATATTGCAGTATGGTAACAGCCCCACTGTGTGCTGCTTCTGAAACAGCTGGACAGTAATGCAAGGTAGGCAGATGATGTTTATAGGGTGATGATCTGTGCTTGCTGTATTTCAGCATTCTGCTAAAACATTCTCCTAGGAAATTCATACAGCATTCTCCTAAATAGGAAACATCAAATCTTTAATCAATAGAAAGGCTGAGGTATTACTTCGAGGACTGAGCTTCAGAGCCACACAAATCAAAGCGTGCTTCTACTCAGAAGAATGCCACCAGCTAATAACATTTTCTGATTTACCAGACTTGATGCTTCTTTTACATTATCAAGATATATGTTCACTGATTTTCTTACTGAAGCAATTAATTTTAGTCCACTGGTATTCAAAGTGGCTAAAAAGCCAGGCTAAAAGCAACCAAAAAAAAAAAAAAATCTAACAGTTTCAGTCACACATAGCTGACAGTGCAAGACCATTGCCAATCAGCAGCTTGCAAATTATCTCTACAAACAACTGATGATAAACTTAGGCATAGTTCTTAAAGTAAATTTTAGACTCTTTGATGACTTTTAAGTCCTCTAGAGAGTCCCAGGGTGAAAATAGAAGCAAAAATTAAGTCATTAAAAATCTAAATTTTCCTGGACTGGCTCACTTTATCTTGGAAGATTTGTCTAAAAAGAAGAAGAAGGGAAGATTAATTTGGCTGTTTTGGGGGGAGGATTCATCTCTGCCGAGAATCCCCATCAGGATACTGATGAAACTCAGGTACTGGTGCTCTGTATGCACTGCCTGATGCATACATCTATCTATCCATCAATCGGTGTCAAATTTCCTGGACCGAATGTGGAACCTCTAATTTGGGTTGCAAAATCATGCACTCACGTATTCTGTGCATCACTGGAATACAAGAGCACTTTCACAAGCATAAATGCAATTATTTTCAGAGTATTACTAAGCAACACAGCTGTAGGTCAAGAAAAGACTTTATCAGTTGCCTTTGTGAGATTGTGTTCCCATTTAAAAAAGCAGAGCAGGGGCACAAGGGAAAGGCCACAGAGGTTGTGGTACTTGAGAGAATGAGGACTTTTTTTCCAAAAAACTAATTAGCGTTACATAGTACTTTGCATGATCAAAGTACACATGTCTATTTAATTTTCACTAGTGAAGGCTCAGATTTTCCCTATTTGTGCAGGTAGAAGAATGCCCAGTCAGCATCCAAAACCTGAGGAGTGCAGTCAGTAGAAAGCTCTTTTCAGCATCGTTCCTTGAAGGGCAAGGGCCTTTAGGAGAGCCCGAAGAAGATGGACAAACAGTTTTCAATCACCTCAGCCATCAGACCACAATTTCGCTTCTACAATCCTCT
>NW_010428401.1:0-4911 GCF_000710305.1 Buceros rhinoceros silvestris | reverse complement strand
TTTCCCTAATGACTACAAGCCATCCACCTTCTGTAACAAAAGCAGGTAACAATGACAACTCTTGTCAGTATGCCTCCTTGTTTGTCCCTACTATATATCCATCCCATGCTCTGAATGGAAGCAGAGGTGCTATGAAAGAAGTTGTCACCTTGTTTTATCCTGAAAGGTAATACTGACATCCACACACCCAGTGAGACGTGAATCTAATCTTGGAGCACAAAATTCTTCAAGGGGCATCTCTACATGGTAACACTCTCATAACTGCAATGGCTTAATGACACAGTCAAGACAAGATCTATAGGTAGAGATAATGCCTTTTATTAAACCAACGAGGGCAATATAGGAAAAAGCAGAACAGACTTCCAGATGTTGCTGGTTTTCAAGTTTAGTAAAGCTTTCAACACAATTTCCTACGAAATTCTTGCATTCAGTTTAGGACACTGAGTTCTGGGTGGGTGGACAACTAGCTGTCCATCTACAGTAAAAAACTGTGTGGTTGGGCTCAGAGGGGATGGGTTGTGCTTGAACTGGAGGCTGGCAGTGAGCAGCACAGGGGTCTACCCTGGGACCTGTGCATTTTAACATTGCTTCTGGGGGAAGCACTGCAGTGCACTCCTCAAGTTTGCAGGCAGCATCGGGACGATTCAGTACACCTTAGGGCAGGGCTGCCATCAAGAGAGACCTAGACCAGCTGGAGGAACGATCTGACAGCAACTATAAAAAAGCAATGACAAATGCATAGTACTGCACCGAGGAGACTGACCGGCTGGGGAGCAGTGCTGCTGAAAAGGACGTGGAGGTCTTGCCAGGCAGGAAGCAGCGTGTAAGCCAACAGCGTGACCTGAAACAGAGACAGCCAACAGCACCCTGGGCTGTGTTCACTGGCACAGTGCCAGCAGGCTGAGGGACGTGATTACACCATCTCTACTTGGCACTCTAGACTGAGTCCAGCTCTGGCTTCCTCAGGACATTAACAAACTGGAGTGAGTTCACCAGAAAGCCACCCAGATTGCTGGGAGCTGGAGGGCTTTCCCTGTGAGAAGATGCTAAGGGAACTGGGCCTTTTCAGCCTGGAGAAGAGATGGCCTCGGGTGGGATGTAACAGCAGACTGACTGTACTTCTGGGGTTATTGAGAAGGACCCAGGTTCTTCACAGCAGTGAGTGGCTGGAGTATGAGAGACAACAAATAAACTGAAACAAGAGAAGATATTGACTTGATACAGGGAATTTTTTTTTTAACTATGAGAGCAGTCAAACATTGCAACAGGTTGCTAGAGAGGCTGTGCAGTCTTCAGTCTTGGAGGCTTTCAAGATCCGACTGGACAAAGACCTGAGCAACCAGGCCAAGTCTCACAACTGGCCATGCTTTGAGCAGGAGGCTGGACCTGAGGTCCCCTCCAAACTCATTTTTTGATTCTGGGATTCTCTGCAGAAACCTTCTTCAAGTCTACTCAAAACCTTGTCTTTTTCTAACTGTACCAGTTGGTCTGATAAAAGATACTGCCCTCACCTACAAACTATGCCTTGCCTGTAATTTTCAAGACCGAAAACTGCAGATTTTCCATCAAGTGGCAGCTTGTTTACACTTACATGATTCATTAATAGGACTGGACTCTTTCGATCCGTCCCACAGACCTTTGGCATTGGAACTAACAGAATGACTCACAATAGCTGTAATGATCAGCCTAAGGGTTCACTGAGCGTGGTGGGGAACTCATGGCTGGCAAATAACCTAAGAAATGCTCTGGCAAAATCCCAAACCAGCAAGACCCAGGTACTCCATGCTCCACTCTAGGTTCTGACAATTTTCCTATGCTTTTCCTTTTCTTCTTTCATGAATTCTAGTCTTGTCTGTTTTCCACCTTGTTCCACTGTGAGCTGACTGCTGGACATTAAAAGGTTTAACAGAAGCAGCCTTTACAGAAGAAATGTCAGTATAGAGGTAGATTGGATAGGTAGATCTGTTAGTAACATAGCTACTAACTGTGTAAGATGTCTTTCATATAACGTACACACACATATGGACCTTAAACGTAAGGAGGCAGTGGCTATGGGGGGCTCTCAATTCCCTCTATTCTTGCAGAAAAGCTGGAACCTCAGTTGTACCCTATTGACAACCCAAAGCACTCAAATAAGATTAGTCCGGTCTTCTTCAACTTGACTTAAAGTTCATGTTTAAAAAGAGGACTCACATTCTTCTTAATTTACTACCCACTCTAGAACATGCACCATTGAAGGAAAATACTTGTGAAAAAGTCACAAAAACTAACACTGTTATAGGTCACATTGTTTCAGAAAGTGGAACATTCCATCTCTGGCCACTACAGCAAAGGTGCGTCAAGAGAAAAACAGCAAGAGAATGACTGTGGTCTGAATGGGATTACCAGAGCAAAACCTTCACTAACACTACAGCTCTCTAAAACTAGAAATATTTGACGAATTAGTGAAAGCACTGAGAACCTAGATAGTACTGATCAAAAGTTATGACCCAGGCTTAGAACAAGGCACTGAAAATGCTCTATCAGCTATAAAAGAAGTAGACACACCAACAAAGACCCTTGCAACAGCTACAAACCTCAGGTGTAACAGGGAAGCACCTTTAGATGATGCCTTAAACAGGGCTGCTGTTCCCATCAGCTGATCGTACGGGACAGCCGCACCTTTGCTGTATCACCGCTCAGAGGAAAGAAGTTTTTTTCATGTGCAATTGCTAGCAGGTCCTCACTGTCGACAGCTTGATAAACCCAATGATTCTGATTACTACCAGTCTGCATAACATATATTGTCTTTTCACAGAGTGACTCTCCATGGCTTTCCACCTGCTGTCCTGCTTTCCATTTAGGTTAGCACGTTTTTCTCCCTTTCTGGAATTGCTTCCTACTCTAGATTGTCCGGCTTGCCTTTCTTATGCTGTCTGCTGACCTGGCCACCAAGCAGATGCTCTGTCAGCCCCAAGGATCATTCATGATCCCACAAGGACACTGAAAAGCTTTCGGAATCAGGCTGTGATTTTACAATGATCTATGTAAAAGAGATCTAAACGAAAGCTACTGGGAAAGTGTGTGGTCTTGCTCTCTTGCCATGTTTGGTTGTGACAGCAGTTGAGCTAACACGAGTGGGTGGTGAAATGAATGAAATATTTGATACTGTATGGCAGAACATGCACCATTTTTAGTTGGGTTGGGTTTTCTTGCCTTGATTAATTTTTGTGTGCAACTCACCATGTGGTTGAACAAGCTCCATTACTCGGCTCGTTGTAAAGAGCAGGAGTATGGGCTCAGGAAAGATGGCAAAATAAATGAGCATAAAGTAGATATGAAAGAGCAGTTTAAGAAAATTATTTTCACTCACTTGAAGGGCAGGCTAGGTTTGTGGACTTGCACTGACTTCGATGGAGAAAGGCGTATCTTGAAGTACAACAGAACATCAAAGATTTAGCTTGTTTGAAGTACAACAGAACATCAAAGATTTAGCTCACGTTGAGGCAGTAAGTTGGTCCCTTCACCAGGTCCCAAAGGTAAAATCCAATTTATATGTTACTATTGTTGCAAGATCTTCCAGGAATCTGAGCACAACAGCATAAAAATGGCTGGCTGGACGTGTTCTCTCAGGAGCAATATGGCCCATCCTAGACATCATCAACTTGCAGTTCTGCTAGGATGGCTCCTTTGCATCCTAAATTATATGTTAATCACCTACTGATTGAAGCTCTGAGAACAGAAGAAATAACTTATCTTTCCACAGAGGAAATCCCTGATCCTTCGAGGACACAAAACAGGCACAGTAGGAGACCATTTCAGTTGAAGAATGCCCCATTCAAGGATCAGTATGTCAGACTGCTGTGTGGGCACTAGGTTAAAATTCTTATATGAGATCGTGTATGGCAAGATTTACATACAGATTACCTTCTGACCACAGGGCTAGAGGGTATTATTTGCGTGTGCATGCGTGCACATGAACTTCTCAAGGAAAATGTGTTAAGGGAGGGATATATAGGATGTACTTCGTAGAATTCGGGGTCTTAACAATGTAATTGCTACAAATAAAATCCATGTAGTCTTGCATATATATTAATGTATTTGTGCTTCTCAAATCATAGTGACCTTCAAGCTCTATGCCAGGAACGAGCTTAAAACTTACTCAGAAGAATGTCACCTACTGACTCACTGATGAGATTTCCAGGAGTGTGTAGGGGTTTTCCTTTTACCTGGAGGCCTGCAGCAAAATGAAAGTCAGGTTTGCACAGCTCCTGTGGTGATAATGGCAGTTGCCTCTGAGAAAACGGCGGTGAGCTGCGTCCTTTGCAAGGCTGATCATTTTGGAGACCTAAAGAGAAATGTGCCCCGGTTGTTGGCGGAGAATTATTTTGAATACCTGAACCTCACCAGTTAAGTCTCAAAATTAAAGAAGCCATTTATGAAAACTATCTGGATCTTGGTGGGAGGCACAATGGCCTTGTGATGCCTGAGTGATTTCTAAGAACATAAAACAAGCTGTTGACAACGCAGCAGCCAAAGTGCCCTGTGACCCAGTACTTTTGTACTGGTCCATTGAGCGTATTTCTCAAGAAAAGACCATTTGGACAAACTGTAAGTTACAGGATGTAGGGTGAATTTGCCCTTTCAGATCTTCTGCCGAGTCATTTCTCCACAGAAGCTGCTGACGCTTAGTTGGAAGAGCTCTCAGAAACTCATAATCATGACACAAGGATAGTGAAAACTCCTGGGTCCCCTTTCCTTGTTCTGTGATTAAACTGGCGGGACAGCGCAGGGCACCAAATAAGCCCAGAGGCTTTAAAATACCCACCGACCGTGCGGGTATCTCGGTCCCGGGCCCCCACCCCAGCACGGCGCAGTCGCTTACCACCAGCTGTGGGCACCAGCACGGCGTGGGGAGCGCAGCCCGCTCCC
>NW_010428400.1:58453-78236 GCF_000710305.1 Buceros rhinoceros silvestris | reverse complement strand
AGGGAAGGTTTGGCTAACCCAGGACAACTGGGCACTGAAATGACAGTTTGTATCTTTCTTCTCTGATGCTTGCACTGAGGGGAAAAGAAGTAGATGAATTCTGACGAAATAGCACTAGCATACTTTTCCCGTCATATTCCTGTTACAGCAACTCTGCCCCTTTGATGAGGGGTTTTCTTGAAATTCAGAGAGAGTGTTGTTGTAATTAGGCAGATGCTGATGTGGATGATAAGAAAATTTAAGACAAATTGCAAGTGAAGGGCCAGTGCCCTGTGCTCCTGCTGAGCTAAGGTGGGCACCATAGTTACGTAGTGTATTGAAGAAGGAACTCATGACTTTGTAGGTTTGAGCATATATGCTGAAGGCAATCATGGCATGTTCCTATCCTTCTGACCATTATCATCACTCTTGACTTCTGATATTAAAGTCTCCATTACTTTGGTGTTACTGTCTAAATTAAAATAGACCCTGATGTTTCAGCTCCCAATGCTCTTGGAAACCAAGCCTAAGTTTAAAGGCTCGATTGCCTAATCGAGGGTAAGATGCAAACCTTGAGAAAATGGTGTTAAGGTACAGAACACACTATACAAATTTAGACTACATTGTCTTCCAAACCTCCTTGATGTTCAGGTGACTATCAGAATAAGTCTTAGGATTTGATTCCTGATTGCAGCAGAACAAATAGAAGCAGGGATCTTTTCAATGCAAGTGACTACAGGTAAGAATCTGATGCCATAAACAGATAAATATATTTGACAAATTGTACTCACTTCTTTAATTCATGAGATAGTAAATCTCGATGGTAAGTGCTCCCTCCAAACAACAGAACAATGGGATGGCTATCAATGTTTACCCACACCTTGTAAACATACCAAACTCTTGCATATTGGAAAAGACAGTAGTGCCTAAATTGATGATGGTCTATTCAAGATGTCTCATTTATTACAGTGGATGTGACACAGGCAAATAAAAGAATGACCAAAGTAGGCTGCTAGATGGAGAATAGAATGATAACGGGGTCAGATAAAATGTCTGGCTCTCATTAATCCCAAAGAGCTAAGAGAGCTTTCCATAACAGTTCAGCAGAGATGGAGAAGCAAAATGGTCACAAATCCATACTGACACTAGTGTTCCCTGGTAGCCTGAACCTACAGAATTTCCATCTCATCTTTGTAAGCTGCCAAACAAAGCACAAGGGTGCTTGATAGTAAACCTGCAGACAGAGGTTTAGTGCGTTGCACAAATACGTGCTGGGATCTGTGAAATGCTGGTTTCTCCCTGCCCTTGTACTACTCTACACTCAACCAACGTGGAACAACACAAAGACTTGAAATGTGTGGAGATGTTGCTTTTAAACTACCAAGGCCAAAAACAACAGCAAAATCCTAATAGTAACGTTTACATTCAGATGGAATAGTTACAGGTAAAACCAGCTACAGGCGACTCCTTTCCCTCCTAGTCCCAATAAATTTTCCTTTCCTTAAAAAATTACTACTTTTGAATATTCCTTCTCTTGACTGTCCTATCCTTATCTTACAGAGATCCTGAGCTTCCTTTTAGAAATTACTCGCTTAATACCTCACCAAAGTGTCCATTCTTGCCAACATAGTCCCTTTCTCTTTGTCCAGTCTCTTGTCAATATGGAAAAGAGCTGATTTCTACCCCTTTCAGAATAACGTTTTACATTATGATATGCTGTCACACAGCTTCTGTTTCTGTTATCTCCCTCTAGGCCTCATATTTATCTTTTCTTGATTAAAACCCCCCCAAATCTGATTATTTTCCTATAGAGATGATGCTTTTTTATCTGCTTGTCATTTTTGTCATTGCTCTGTGGTGTTTACACGCAGCACCCGGACTGGGCTGGTGAGATACCACCAGTGCTTAGTAAAAATGGTTATCTATTATTCTTCCAGGATCTCCAATTTGCTGCTAACATTCAATTTTGTGATCCAATAAAAACTTCAGGTTCTTTACTGTTATACTATGTTCTAGTCAGAAATTCTCTAATTTTTATTCCTAAATACAGCATCTGTATTGATTTTAATCTTATTGATCTCGGGTCATTTATCCAATTTATTGTGAAAATTTTGAAGTCTAATTGCATCTTCAGAAATTCTCATGAGATTTCCAGTAAGATGCCATCCACAAATTTTATATGTGTACACTCCATTCCATGATCCAAATCATTTATAAAAGTATTGAATAACAATGGACAGGCAACAGACTCCTGTGGGGCTTGCATGATGTGACCTTCCAGTTTGACAGGACAGCAGACTATTGTTAACTACTCTCTGCATAAGGATTTCCAAGCATTTGTGTATCAGCTTTGTAGTGATTTTTGTTTAGTTCATAATCCCTCATATGTCTGGCACCCCTCCTCCCTCCCCAAAAGCCCACTGTGCAGTATTTACCTCACTGTAACAATTCTCTCTTTAATCACTTGCTCTATTGAGACTGCCCTCTGTTGTCAATGCCCTGTCCTAAGCCGGTAATACGGCTTTTATTTATTAACACTTTTTTTGGACTCTGGTATTTTCAGACTTGCTCCCTGTTGATCTTCATATGTCTTCTCCTTTAGTATCAGCAGATGGGAAAGATCCTGGCTTCGTGGTTTGCCACTGCTTGTTAAATAGGAGATCTGCATGTTTTCTTTTTTTCTTTCCAATGAAAATATCACCCCGGGTTTCTTTCCTTCACTTCCCAATGTCAGATATTCACCACTCATCAAACAGTGTAGTCCGCAGGTTTAATTAATAAATTGGCATAACTTTAAAGCTTTTTCACTGGTGATAAGCCGCTGTATGACAGAACTGGGAAAAAAAAAAAAACACCCAACCCTGCCAAAGTAGATTTAAAAAAAAGGTGCCACTGATTTTCTTAATCTCAATGTTATCGGTGACTTCTGGTACATTATTAGTCAGACATTCGTCTCATCCAAAGGACCCTGTTTGGAGCATGACTTACAGTTTTCAATAGCAAAAGATTTCTTGGAATCATGTCACGAATGCTGTGCAAATCTGCGTTGATTTCACCTCACAGACCACAGCAGATTTCACTCCACAGACTCAGGAGAGGTTTCCCAACACTGCTCCAAGAAAGCAAGAGATATTATTCTCTGTCAAACGGCCACACCAAAGCCTGGAGCTCCCTTCACAAATCACTCAGAAGACTGCTGGAGCTGGAGTGACTTTGTGGCTGCCCATTTGCAGTTCTTTCACTGTAGGTTTCATTGGAACTATTTGCCAAAAGCCTATTTCAAGGATTTTCTAAAATCCCAGGTGCTATCAGGCCAGGCATGGCTGCTGCTTGCCCCACAGAGCAGAAATGGGCAAGACCCCACCATCCAAGAGGGACTGCTGAGGTGGAGGCTGCAGAACCATAGGAAACACAAGAACTGCCCTGGTCTGCAGCAGCTGGAGAGCCAGCCTTGAATCTTAAACAAACTCTTTAGTGTTCACCCAAGATCTGGCTCCCATTCAGTTGCAGCAGTGGGCAACATATGTGCATGACAGAGGGATTTGTACTGCTGTGGAACTACTGCTCCATCCCGAGCTGCAGGTCACGAGTGAGAAGCTGTGCGGTCCGCACGTGTCTCTGTTCACTGTGTTCCTGCCTCTCATTACTGGCATCAGTGATTTGCGGTGTCGGACAGAGGTGCTATACGCTAAATCAGATTCCTCAACACATTCATGCTCACAAAGCACAAACACTTGTAAAATGCAAGCACAATTAGTGTGTGTGCTGATGTTTCTGTGTGCTTTGAGAAAGGCTGGGAACACTAATTGGTTCTGGTCTGAATCAGCTTCCTGGTTCAGGGCACACTTATAAAAGGGATTTCAGCTACGCATTCAGTGCCAAATGTAGCAGATGGTGGTAGGATAGTAAATTACGTTAAGGAATACTTACACAGTTTCTTTACTGCTTTTGTAGTTGAAAAACAAACAATTGAGTCGCTTAGGGTAATGGCAGATGCACTTTCATACATATCTACCACCCTAATATTATCTCAGAGAATAAAGAATCAGGTTTAATAACCATAGAAATGATCTAAGTAATCCTGGAGCGATCATCATTTCTAGTTTAGAAGTTTATGTTCCTTGTTGCTAAGATTCCAAGTATTTATATAATCATATTCTGCATTTTTAAAAAATTTTTGCAGATTTTTTCCTCTTATTTACAAAAACATTTCTGCAAACAACTTTCTCACCAATTGTAAACAGAAAGTGGCACCCTGGGTATTAGTGCCACCTGGTTGTCATGATGTATTGAATCACTTCCTATTTAAAATAATGTTTAAACAGTCTTCTGTGTAGTTTGTTTTCCATCTCTGCCCCCTTTGTTTACCAGTTTCCGCCTTCTTTGAAGCACTTTTCAGCTATCAGGTATTATAGGATTGAAGAATAATCCAGGTTGGAAGGGAGTCGAGTCCCACCTCCTGCTTAAAAAAGTCAGCTCTGAGATCAGACCAGGGTTGCTCAGGCCTTTGTCCAAATCAGTTGTGAAAGTCTCTACAGGCTGAGGTGGCCCAGCCTCTGTGGGCAAAAAGCTCCACTGTTGCAGTTTCAATTATAGTATCAATTGGAAACCTCTGGTTTTAATCCAGCTCTGTATTCCACATGATTCTATACTCTGCTTAGCATGCTGTGAATAAAAACGCCACAATACAGTCCACCTGCAATTTGACAGAAATTCAAGGAAAAAAATATTTATCTACTTGGGTAACAGAAAGCGGATTTTTTTCAGTTATTTTTATTGTGCATAACGAAGTGGATGAGTCAACAGATGTGCATATACATGAATATCCCTCAAGTGGTTCTTTATTTGCGATAGAGGAAGAGTCTCAGAAGAATGCCTACAGATTTGACGTTTATTTTGTGTTCTGCCTTAGGAAGATCTAA
The DNA here is from genome assembly GCF_000710305.1 of Buceros rhinoceros silvestris. Lineage (NCBI taxonomy): Eukaryota > Metazoa > Chordata > Aves > Bucerotiformes > Bucerotidae > Buceros > Buceros rhinoceros. The sequence goes on along the minus strand of NW_010428400.1, from coordinate 73,335 downwards.
ATCAGTCTCCATTTTTGAGAGACCAAATATCTCATTCCATTACCCAGTACACTTCAGGAAAGTAACCTGTCGAAGAGCCTTTGATATGAAAATGATAGTTATCAACATCAGGGTAAAAAACAAGAAAAACACGAACAGGTTTGTACAATAAAGTGTATGAGATAAACATGTAAATAAAGAGATATAAGTGTAAAACCGCACATTATTCATGTCATGTTCTGGGGAAATAAGGTTAATTTATATCTTCTTTTGCTTTGATCTTGTTATTAACAGAATGGTAGACAAACTGCCAGAACTTTTTAATTCCACCTTCTCCAATGATGCTATCCATCATACTAATTTTGAGTTCATAAAAAGCAAGCTGGTATATGACAGAAGCACCATTTCTTTGTTTGTATTCGCTAGGATTTTCGGTGTAAGGATTAGGTATCCAACTTTTGACATGTGAGTATATTATTCAGTTACAGGGAGAGGGGTTTGTCCTTCCTGCAACCATAAATCACAGATGTCTGGCAGAATGATCATGTGCATGATCTAGGTGTACACTGCCAGTGTGCTTGATATAAATGGATCAGCTCAGACCTGGTAGTAATTTATACCAAACATTTTCATTTTTTCAGTAAATGCCGGTGGGAAAGCTCCATGTTCAGGATCGGAACATCTCTACTGGGAAGTCTTGGCTGGCTTCAGAATATTGTCTTCAGAAAAAGGAGGCAAGCAGGTTTTTAAAGTGTAGATCTTAACATGTTAAGAAACTTCTGATGGATTTCAAATGAGATGTCAGAGATACATAGCAAGAACGGGACAATCAAAAAAAGGCGTAGGAGGAAGGTCACTACACTGGTATGTAGCAAACTCTTACAGCGGCGCAAAAATTACCCTTCTTCAGGCTCGTGAACGATTTAGAATAGCCACAGTGATGGTATTCTAAAGAATGGAGAGTGGGACCGGGGAGAGATTTCCCCCTCTCTCTGGCTCTGGTGATGACAGCTGGAGTTGACACTTAATTGAAAAAGGTCTGTTAGGGAAATGAGGACACATCCAGGTGGCTTAAGTTTTGCAAAATACTGCAAAAAATTTTTTTCAGAGCAACGTAACATGGTTTCAGCTCCTCAACCCAACACAGCCTGTAAGCATAACTATCTGAACTATATGATCTAGGAGAATGAAGTTTGAAATAAGAGGGTGTTGTCTTTATTTTAAGATTTCTTGTGGCTAAGGGAAGCCAAAAGATGTCTAAAGTTTCTGCTGACAACCACCTCCTACCCCCAGAAAAAACAGAGCACAGAAAAAGTCATGCTTGTTTTAAAGTTAATGGATGAAGTAAAGGAAGGATATTTCTCCAAGAGACTTCCAGCTGCCTTCATACTCAGCCTCAGTTTGAGTACTGTCTGGAGATGAAATGGCTGGTCATGAGCAGGGATGGATATGTCCAACACCTCCCTTCCTCTGGTTCCTGCCGTTAAACTTAGGAACAAGCAATTCCTAATGAAGATGCTTAATGCATCCCTGCCTTGCCTAGAGCTACTCTGAACCAGTGCAAAATGTCACCATTTGTTTTCTAAGTGGAGTGTTGATATTTGGGAACCAAATGCCCTGGTGGTGCTCTGGTTTGGGAAGGTGGAAAGAGCTGACTCAGGGTGTTAGTAGGGCTCACCTCAGCTGCGGAGATGCCTTGCTGCTGCTGCACTGCTATTTTTTGGTATTGTGGTGCTGCCATGAAACAAAAGCTTCTCTTTGAGCAGAAAACCAAAACACTTTCCTTCTGTTTTCTCTCATGGAAAATGTTATTTCTTTCCCCCCTGAGAGAACATGACTTTTCCTAGGACAGATTTACTGGCATAACAGCAAATGGGGTGAAACATAGATGAAAAGCTATTGAGAGAGCTGGACACACATATCAGAGAAGCCTCGGGGGAACTGTAAATGTTGCCAGACTCATCCGGACTCCAGGGATTGTTAGCTGCCCAAATTTGGTGCTTTGGCATCCCCTCATTCCCTCTTCTGGAAGGGGACAGGTGTGGGGAGACTTGGTCTGGTTTCATTTTTCTGTCACCTGAAGAGTCCCTGATGCAACAGAAATTTCCAGGTGAAATTGTCAGAGTGAAGGGCATAGGATAATGTCAGAGACTGGCCTACTGAGTCCCAGAATAACCCTCTTCCATATAGATAATGGGTTACTTTTATAAGTTGGCAAGCTACTTTTTTCATTTGAGTTCATTTCCTCTAAAAAAATGTTAACTGTTTGTCTTTGGCCAGGGAGATTCCCACTTATTGCCCTGAATAATGAACGTTCCTAATTATATTTAATTCTTTATATTCTTTCTCTTTTTTCATATACCTTCTCCAGATGCAGAGCAGAGCTCCCCCCTTCTAAGAATTCTTTTTTTCAGAATTATTGCTTCCAGCAAGTAAGAAACCCAAAGTACTTAATCAATTAAATAGTTTTTATATGTTGGTGGTTTTTTAAAATATATTTTCAGATTTTCTTATAATAAATAAAATATATAATAATATGTGCTTATAATAAATAAAGCTCATGGCCAATGCTCTGCCTGCAGAGGGATATTGTCAATTCTAACCTTACACTAAATCTGGGAGTGTTAAGATGCCATTTTCTGGTTAGCCAGTCATTTAGCTGCACTTAAGGCACCTAGTGGAAAATTGTGAAAATGCATCAAGACTTCACCTTACATGACTAACTGCTGAAGTTTTCCGTTACTAAACGTACAGAGAATGAAAATTCTGGGAAGATGTTGTAGGCTATTAATGAGCTTCAGGAAAGATGTAATTGAGTTCAGAACTGAATCAGTGCTTAGCCTTGATTGAGTTTCCTTTGAAAAAAGCAAAAACAAAACCAAAAACCACCACCAAAAAAACCACCCACAAAACCCAAAAAACAACCAAACCCAAAAAACCCTGCACAGCACAATTTCCTTCCTTCATATGAGAAGGTAACTATGGTGACTGGGGAGAAAGATCAGATGTTATCATTTTGCTGCAGAGTAGCATATATATCCTCCAAGATTATTTGTAATGGGGTGAGGGGGTGTCAAGAGACCTTTCACAGCAAGTCTCCAAATGCAGCGCAGACTATCAAACCTGCTGCTCCAGAAAAGCCCTGGAGCAATGCCGGGAGCTGGCAGCTTCTAGCAGGGGCCACCTGAGAGCTCAGTCTTTCTCAGCTGTGTCTTGAAGTCACCCTTTGATTTGGCATCCCCTGTCCAACAACAGTGATGCTGCCAGATTCGGGACCATCTATAGGTTTTGTGTTTGGCTGTATTTGCTCAAGGGTGAGGCTTGCTGCCTCTCCACACTACGAGTTAACACTTTGCCTGGTTCTTCAAATACATATTTTATGACCTGGCTACTGTGTATTAATCGGCTGAGCAGCAATTCAAGCACTTGAGCAGGTGGCTTGGTGGTTTTATAAATACAATTATGATGACTAAAAGCTACATTGCACTTGGCACTGTTCTTCACCGTTTCCCCAGAGGTCTGGGACTGACTTGCCCTCGTGACAGAGCCAACCTTTGTAATCTCCCTGTCCACCTTCTGTAAGTTTGGCAGCCAGAATTCACCTCTCAGTCTCTGCAGATCTGATATTCCTACATGGGGCAAAGCTGATATGAGATTTTAAATTTTAAATTTTCAACAGCAAAACCTACCCAAACCAAGCCCAAATTATGTTCCAGCCTGGACTGACAAGAATCCCATAATAAGAACATGCAAGTGAACTGAAACAAACTGGAAACTAAGCTCAGGATGGTTAATTCTGCGCTAAATACCATTTTTGGTCGATATAGTGTGCATTAAACTGTGAGTCACTCAAGCTATTACTGTCATTGGCATAAAAAATAAAACATACTGTGTCTGGGACTATTGCTTCAGTGATAACACACAGGTCTCGGTGATTCCCAGTGATGCCTTTCCTCCTCCTTTCAGTATGTTTTTGTTACTTTATTTAGAGCTTGCGGATATCCATCAGGTTACTCAGTTCGCCTACTCAGCAAAGCTCCTGGATAGTGTACTTAAATAAAGCACATTACATCCCACTGAGGTAGCATAATTATCGTCATGATTATTTCAATGTTTGCACTATCTACAGAGATCTGTTTCTCTTTCACATCGTGATACGTAGATGAGTTCTTCAGTATATACTGAGCTAGAATTCTGTCAGGGACCAGCTGTAATCTTGATATTTGCTTCATTTCCAAGCGCTTAAGTTTCTTCTCTTTTAGAAAAAAATTCTATAGACCAAATATTTTTTGTGAAATAAAATGGAAAACTCTGTGGAAATGAAACGAAGTTTATTATGAAAAAAACCCAAAATGTTCTAAAATATATCTAAATAGAAAAGTTAAAATTCATCTGATTTTTTTTAATACTTTCCCAGAATGAAAAGAGTCCAGATTTTCCTTCAGTTCTTTTGGGCAACCATAGTGGTAACTGACCCCCCCCACCCCATCACTGTCATAAAATGTTATTTTTCAGATTGAGGTATCTGCCCAGCTGTGTTTTACTGAAACGCTGCAGGAAGAATTCTGCAAGGCACATGTTCTAAAAGCTGAGTAATCCCAGTGGATCTTGTCAGGATGGGACAGGCAGAAGATAGCAGTTTTTGCAAGAAACTTGTATCATGCCACGAATGGAGTCTGAGCATGTTGTTTGCATCAGAATGCAAACCACATTTTTTCCTCCTCCTGGTCTGGTGCATACTATTGCACAGACATGACTGAGTTCCTGGCGACATGCTGGTATGACAGAAGCAATTCATCGAAGAGACCCTCTGGCCACCCACCTCATTCACATGCCCTGGTTTAGGAGGCTCAGACTTGAGCACAGCAAACTGCAGAAGCAGGGCTGCTGGCAGGGTAATAACAAGCCCATAGCACAGGAGAGAGATGTCTGACTCCCAGGCCGTGTGCATTTGCAATGTGTCCAGCCATAAAGTTTCACCAAATCCAGCACAAGTGGACCAAGCTGGTAAGAGCTTTCAGGCTTGAATTAAGAGAAAGCTTACATACTCCAGGCTGTTTCTTCAGCCAAAGATGCCTTTCTGCATAAAAAGATGTTCCCTGCTGCACTGATCAGTGGTTTAGCTGGTGAATCAAACTCTACTGAAATAAACAGGCTTCTTAAACCAAGTTGGTCCAAGGAGCAACACCAGCTGTAAGCAAAACTGCTCAATGCCTGTGGTTTTTCCACCTGAGAGAATTGAGAGGAAAGCACCCAGTACAGTAATAATTGATCCACAAAGAAGTGATGATAATGCGTAGATCTGCTACCCAAAAGCTTTCTCCAGCAGACTGTTTCACCTTTAGCTTTTGTGTAGGGATTTGCTTAATCTTTTGTTGATAACATGACAACAAACAAATCCATTAACATAATAGGTGTGATTACACACCTAATCAGTCTTTAGACTTATCATTGCCTACCTAACCTTTCCTACTAGGCAAGTAAGAATCTGTGAACATCAACTTTTACTAAGCTTGCTTGTTTGGCACTAATATTTCATTCCTAATTAACAGCACAGCATTTTCCCCTGCAGAAACCGATTTAATAAAATGTGGAATTTTTAATGTTTTTGACTGGGGGAGGTGCAAGCCATGTGCACTCCAAAAGATTAACACTTGTCTCTATTTTACCATTGCTGAAGCATGTTACTGATGTTATGATCACCATTGTCCTCTTGGACCATGTGGATCCTGGTGAAAACACTGCTATTGCTCTCTGAGACCTTGATTTCACATAGAGCACTGCTATTTTAGAGCCAAGACGTATAAACTTGATAAAGATATTATCCTCAGTGATTCATTTATGATAGCAGAGGTGCCAACTTCTGTAAATCTGTTTGAGATAGCTTTTGGAACGATGACTGAATTGTAGAGTTTTCATACACAGGCGTAAGAGAAGTTAGAAAGTTCCTTATTTGTACTCTGCAAAAATTTGAAGTCTTAATGAGTGTGATTTGTGGGCTGAGCTCATAGTTTGGAAGGTCTTTTGGTGGCTTGGCTGGTGACATGGTGATACAAATTAAACAACTTTGACAAGATAAGGCAGGAGTAATTTTAATATAGGAGAGGGGATGCTTCACTACTCGTAGTGTTCATTGCTCATTCTTGAATTCAGGTCTTGGCCAGACCGGTAACAACAGAAGATGAAAATAGGACATTTGTACCCCAAAGGCTTCTGCATTCCTTCTGTTTGCAAATCCTTGCACCTGCATGTGCAGACACAGCTGAATTCACATGCCGGTAGGCACATATACATGCAATCACCTCTCCTGTGCACTCTCTTGTAGCTTTTTATATATCAACCAATTTTGCCTTCTTAGAAATACCAAGCTATGTGGTCATTGATCAGCAGCCTACAGAAGCTGAAGGCTTCAAGTCAGGTGCAGAGAGAACACATACAAGTACCTTGATAGGGCAGAAAATCTGTTTTGCCACACATGGAGATACCATGAAAAAAGAAATATCAAACTAGGGCAAAGTTCAGGCAGGAAATAGCTGTGTGCTTAGGAAGGGCACTCCTGAAACAAATGGCTCCTTCATGACATAGGAATTAGTGAGAACTTCGTCATAAAGAACATGGGACTGGAAGGGACTACTTGGGTCAACTAATTCAGTTCCTTGCTCTTAGCCAAGACATAAACATTTAAAGCAGATGGGGCTGTAACCCATCTCGTCGACACAAACAGAGATTTTATTGCTGTCAGTATCTGATAACATTTAAGACAAATGCCGAGAAACAGACCATGCCAGAGAAGGTTGATTTGTTGCTGATGTGTGTCCTAAAGATAGTATACGCTCTTTCTATACCAGTGATCTTGGAAGTTTTCAGAACGCTGTTTCTGAGGTCATGTTAATGTTTGGTAGTTATGTTCATCTCCATTGTGTGGAATGGCTCAAAAAAAAATCACTACTGGAGCTAATAAAAGAATAAGATGCTCAGTTAAAAAATGTTGTTGCAGAGATAGTCCAGAGCAAGCATGCCCAGCTGGCACCTTCTTGCAGGATTTATCCAATATGATGAACCCAGAAGGCCTCTGGCTCTCAGATGATTTGAAGGACTCCTAATAACCTTAACGACATCCACTTAGTTTCTCAAACTCTGCCTCATACATGATTCGTCTCAGCCGGCACACTGGTCAAGACCTGGATTTGAAACATGCCAAAGGTTAATGGTTAAGAGGATCTGTGGTTCTGCTTTGAGCTGTTTGAGATGTGAGAGATTCATTGTAAAATGTGGAGCTGAGCTGGGTTCTAAATATCACAAACATGCTGGATTCAGGACTTTGTGTCAGACATCACTAATTAGTGCTGGGAAGTGTGAGAGGCAGAAGGTGCAAGCAGAGCGTTTGACATTAAGCTGGGTTGCTGCATAGCATGGTACAAAGCACCAACAAACTGCAATGATTAAATACGCCTCTGAACTTAAAATAGAAAGAGATAGTGGTCTTGCTAGAGACCAGGCAGCTCACTAAATTGCAGTATATCTCTCTCAGCTGAAATATAAGCTCATATAGAGAAAGCAACCACATGGAGCTTGGTTTTTGAAGCTGAGTATAGGCTTTTTGGTGCATAAATTTCTCCTGTTGATGACCTGGGATATGCACAATAGTTTGTAAAACAAAATGCTCTTTCTTCTGTGTGTTCGTAGGAATGAAGGCAACATATCCTGGTATTTCATTGCCAGGTGCCATTAAGAAAAATGGCTGGATCTTAATTGGTACAGCCCAACAAGCGTCAGAGTTCCTGATAAACTAAAGCAAAGCCCTGACAAATCTAATCCACACTTGCAAGTGCTGCTTGATTTTCTTAACTGCCTTCAGCAATGAAGAAATAGTGAAGAGGAATACAGCTGAGTGGGTCTAGGAAGTTAATGTCAGGAAAGAGGGAGAAAGTAGGGGAAGCAGGTACTTACATTATTGTTTTTCTTCATGTGGAACTGGGAAATTCCTGGACCTCAGGCCTTTGCCACACGTCTCTCTGATATTCTTGGTCTCCATAGAAACCAATGGTAAAGGCTCTATTGATTCAAGATGAGATTCTGCATGGTTGGATATCTCCCTGCTTGCCCTCTTCCTCCTCCTTTTCCTGTTCCCCATCCCTCCCTGGTGTTCTGGCTCTTGTGACAACTCAGCAAGTCTGCTCAGCTCAGTCAGCCAACAAAAAAATCAACATAGCAAAAAGATGCAGGTCAGAGGCCAAAGAACAGCCTTTATATTTTTCCCTCAGGAAATAGTTTGATCTTTTCTATATTAATGGGTGTGGAGAATCTTTTCTTAAAATGACTTGGAGATGAATCTGCGTATAACACCACTGAGGTATATTTGGGGACTCATCTGCTGACCTTCCAAAAGACTATTTAAAAAATACCCTCAACACTTTTACAGAAGAGCGAATATCTTTTATTATATTGTCTGGTGCGGTAAAACCCCTCTGCAGTGTCTGAAGAGATAATTTTCTATTATCTGCCAGAAGCCTTTTAATAAAGGAGAAAAAGAGTGCTGCGCAGTTGTTTTCTTGGCTGAGGTTCATCCTGCAAACACAGAGAAGTACCACCTAGGGGTCTGAGAAACAGGCATCTTTGCAGCACCGTGTATTGAAGCTGCCCTGTGGTAGATTCATACCCACTTCTGATTGCTTTTATTTTACATTGTGCTTCAGAAGGAGGTACAACAACTTTCTCCCCTTCTCCTGCTCTGTTTCTTATGGGAATAAAGATGGGATCAGATCACTTGGGTGTGCTGCTGTAATGAAACATTCAACATGTTATCTGCATTCACTTCTCCCCGCCTCTTTCCTTTCTTTCTGCAAAGGAATTAAGTAATTATGTACTCAAAAATGATATTTTTGGTGGCTCAAAAATATCACAGCTAACAATTCCAGATGTAAATCAGCAGGGTGTGTGAGTATAAAAGTCAGCAAGAAGGAAGGAAGGGAAGATAGTATTCTGCCAGTAGAGGCCAAGGTTTAAAGAGGTATAAATATTTGAAAATTCACTCTGTTTGAAAATCTTGCATGCATTTCAGAGCAAAGCTTGTGAGGCATGGTCTTGCTGAAAATCCCATTGACTTTGTGAGGGCTGAGATTTCTTCCACACTGTTCTGAAGAATCTGGCCCTATCAGTGGTCTGTTAAAGCTACTGCAGGCCTGTCCCATACAGCCTCTGGAAACAGGCAGGCTGTTCTTCGGAAACCTCCTTTGAAGAACTATTTGTCTGATAGAGATTTTTAACCTCTGCATGCTCAGTCTATGGACCCCTGCACTAAGGGGAGACAGTATTCAGAGCATTTGTGAGTCTGCTACCAGTAAGCTTGCTTTTCTTAATTACCTTCCTCGGTCCCTTAGAAATAGTCCATGGACCGCAGGTTGACACCACTACAATATGGTAACAGAGAGCAATAATTTCTCTATCTGCAGCCCAGTCCTTCCTGTGCCCTGCCTGCACTTCTCTGGTGATGCCAGATGGCTTCTTTTCCATTCTTGCTAGTCAGAAAGAGTATTTGATGGTCTCTGGTGCTTCCCTCTGTATAAGACACTTCGTAGCACTAATGCTTGGACTGGGTTTTGGCCAGAGCTCTCAGTGCCCCAGGAGGCTTCACCACATTAAGTGCAGCAAGATGTCTGGGACCAGATTCCTGCTCTTATTTGGTCCTGCAGCTGCTCTTTTTGAAGGCAGAGAGGTGGCAGAGAGCTTCACCTTTCACTCTCTGCTTGCAAATCCTGCACTGTCTCGAGTTCTCTCCCCTCTTTTTTTGAGGAGAGATGCAAGACTGACTTCACTGCTAAGGTTTGCTTCTTGAAACTTCTTTTTTACGTTTTTCCTTCCTTTCTCTTCCACTTGCCCTGGTGTATTTTTTCAACATTACTGTAATAATTGCCTACACTGCTAACTTTACCAAAAGCGATATTATGGAGGTCATTTATTAATTTTTTATGCATGTTAACTGTATAAATAATGATTTGTAAAATCAGGCAGAAGTTATATTAAATTGAGCAGTGGTTAAATCATGACTCTGTTTATATTTGTCTTCTGAAATAATTAAACCTTCCTTTCATTTAGGAGACCATGTCCAGACACTTGTAACATGTTTAATATTTTTGTAGCAAATAATTTAACTGAGAATTTCACTAAATTAATTGCAAAGTGTAAACTTTGTTTAAGGTTTTCCAAGTGAACATACAGTTATATGGTAGTAAAGAATTCATACTGTATATCTTTAGAAGGGCATTACCTTGAAAATGTCAGCCAATTTCTCATAATATTAAAAGGTGAGTCATTATTTAAATGCTAGGTCATACTCCAACACACCTGTCCACATGCCAGGAGCTGAGAGACTGTGAATCACCTTCATGTCAAATAATCTGTGATGGATGGCTGTCTTTGGCTTCCAGAGTCAGCAAAGCACAGGGAAGAGAATTGAAAGGGGCAAAAGAAGGGAGAAAGGTGTGAAAGGAAATACCAGAAAGGGAGATGCCCAGACATGGATAGAATTGTCCCCGAAACCCATCCTGATGCAGGACATAATACAAAACAAGACACTGATGTGTTTCCACTTAAGTATTGAAGATGTGTATTAATCTGCGGGTCTGAGGGGACTGTAGGGGGATTTGGAGCTGTGGGTCATGTTTGGTTTCCTAACTGTGCTCTGGAAGAGGCAGCCATGGTCTCTATACCTTGGGGTAAGCCAGAAGAGAGCCTCAGGCAGCACCCAGGCTGAGAAGCTGTGTCTCACCAAGCTGCACCAACCCACTTGTCTCAGCCCTTGCCAATGTGGCTTCCAGAACATGGAAAACTACCTGCATGAAAAGCTGCTCCTGACTGTGAAACACACCCTCAGGTTTCCCCAAACACAACTCTGGGGCTCTGAAGTTGAAAGGGACAGAGAAAGAGGGGGAAGGGCAGATAATTTGATCAGTATCCAGAATTCACGAGGTCTCCGAGACATTTCATGGACAATGTTGAGATCACAGAAATGTGGGTGGGCAATGCAAGGTGCTGAGTGTGGTAGTGCTGATGACAGCTGAGGTGACTTTCTTCCTCATGACCTGTACCCTCAGGCTGGCTGTTTCTGATGTCACACTTTAGATGCCACATCAAACTCCTGTAAACAAATACATACAATTCAGCCTAAACTCTGATAATAACTCCAGCTTGACATCCTGCCTTCCTAACGTGACTCAGATACAGCATCCTTTCCCATCTTTTCTCTCATATTCTTTCACAGCATTATTTGACTCTTACAAATATGAGACATTGTTTTTGACCCACGAATGGCTGCATTGACTGGTGAACTTGAACTCATCCTTACATGTAAGTCTCAGTGCCTCAAAGTTTTCTGGATAAAGAAGTGCTCCCTGAAAACAGATGTTACTCAGTAGGAGACCTTTGTGCCTTTTGAGTTTCCTTTTCACCTTTGTATTTCCTCACTCTCTCACATCCAGCTGAGAGGCTCTGCTGCCCTTCCATGGAAATCTGGACATACTCAAAACAGAGAGGGTTTTTCTGTTCATATGTCTTTAAATGTGAAGAACAATAAATGTCAAATTACTGAATAAAGCCAAGTCCATTTATCAATATATTTCCTGCAGCAAAAGAGTGATGACTGAATGACCTGGAGCTGAGGCACAAGAACCTCATGGACAGGAGTGTATCCACTGATTAAAAGCCTATATGATAATTTAATGAGAATACACCCAAAACCTTTGATGACCAATAATGTTTATGATCTAATTTAAAATTCAGGCGGACATCAAACATTTTTAAATTCATTAGACACTTCATGTTAAACCAGATGTTATCTGAAAGGCAAATGACTGCCTAGCATTCTCCTTTATTTGTGAGGAGGCATATTTTCAGCCTTAAAATCATTTGACCACCGGGTTCAGCACTTTTTTATTCACCTTCAATTCTATAATGAAATGCTTGTGGCCATGAAGACAGATCTGTTGAGTATAATACTTGGTACATAAAATGCATTGAAATTCCCTCTTCCCAATGATCAGCTGCTGCAACTGGTTGATGAGAAACTGCGAATGGGGAGCGAACGTGTCTCTTTCCCCATGTTCTGGCATTGCACACAAGACTCTTTCTTTCTTTCTCTCGAGGTTAGTGTGGTGGGAACAACATCATAATTCAAAACAGGTGCAAGCAGCAGTTTAACAAATTCCTTCCATTTTCAGCTCCCAACAATTGGCCCAGTTTCATATGTGCTTAAACTCTCAAATTGTAGGCTTATCAGATACTGACACTGGTTATATTTATATACCTGAATACTCAAGAACATCTGCTGTATTCAAATTCATCATTCAAAAGACTTAATTAAAATATTGCTGAACTGGAGACTCAGCATGCATTACCAAAGTGCGTATTTGTTTTGCTACAATCAATTAAGACTGTATTCATGAAAACAACTCCTGCACAAAATCTGTATGTTTAATCCTTATGCTAATCTCCCCAGAATTTGTTGTACTGTTTCAGAGACAGTCAATTGAAGACTTTATTTTCTTTAATAAAACTGCATAACATGTTTTCATTAACTCAACAAGAGATAAATCAGGATTGATGTCTGGTATAAACACAGAGAGAAATCTAGATTGAGGCATCTTGGTAATAAATAGTAACCTATACTTCAAGCTGGCTGAGTGTCTTTCCAATTAAGATATTACTGAGTATTAAAAAATACTCATTTAAAACTAAGTATTAGAAGATGCTTTGCCCTCCAAGCATTGTCTCTGTTATCTACTATTCTTTCATAGATTTAAGAAATTAAGAAATCTAAGCACAATCAATAACCTACTCACGCGTAATCTGATTTGTCTCCATCACCAGTGGGGTGTCATTTATAATGTTATAGCCTACCACAGCCACTTGTATTACATGCTGTGCTTGAATTAGAATAGCAACTGTGCGTGGCATTTAGAAGTTCGTTCTTACCTTTTTCTTTCTCTAACAAGAAAATGTGTATACACATTTGATTTCTTGAAATAATTCAATGTTTGGAAACTAACATTTGGAGCTCCCACTTGGAAATGAAAATGTTCTGCTTCTTGCAAGAGAAATGTTGAGGCATAGAAATGAGAGGTTTAGGGGAAGGTAAGATCAGTGGGATGGACTGGAAAGATTGGGGAGAACTGGAAAGTGATTGGGTTTTGTTATAGGTAAGCGGTTAAACAAAGGAGGGGGGCTGACCCGCTCATTTATCCCCTTTGGACACAGGACTCTGATCACACCCCACACATTCTACCCCAAAGGTGCAACCAGCCTTATGGCTCATTTCCAAAGTGCTGCTGCAAATAGCCGCTGACCCACAAGCAACCAGTCCTTCGGAAACAACAGTCATAGCAAAAACTTCAGCAGAGAGCAGAATTGCTTGTTTTGGTTAGTTTGGGTGACTCCCTCTTCCTGAAACCTGGGCAAAGCCTGTTGCTCCAGGGCCTCTGCCTCCTTGGCTGTGTTGCGAGTGTTTTGCTGCTGGGTTGTATTGTTACAATTAACACCTCACTCAGGACAGACAGACAGAAAAGCTTATGTCTAATATTGATCAGTGATGCAGGCAGCTCTTCCCTGCCTGTAAGATATCACTGAATGACAATGAAAAGGAACAAGCTCTCTACAATCAAGCCTCAGACAAGGTAAAACTTCTACTCCCCTTTATACGATCTCTATGGATTTGGGTTTCGGCAGGGCCTGTTCTGTCAGGAAAGTGTCCAGCAGCATATGCTAAAGCTGGGCTCGTTGACACTCAGCTCTCTGGCAAGGCACCTGGGGCCATGTGTGCACACATCCAGAAGTGAGGATGAGCAGGAGGAAGAGGTGGAAGAGCCTGGGATGAACTGAGAACTACCTGGGGCAACCCCTGGGAGCAGGAAGGAGCAGCAGGTGGTGGTGCAGCTTGCCAGTATGGAAAGCATCTCTCATTTTAACAGCTGTTTTCCCTGGATTTGCCTTGGATGGGTGTCATGCCTGAGCTTTGCGTTCACAGCAGCAGAGATCTGCTTCACAGACCAGCAAGAAGTGGCTGAGAACCACTGGGAAGATGGAAATAGGAATGACACTGTTTAATTGCTAACATTGCAGGAAAGGAGGAGTAATGGCTGTCTCTCAGCAGTGGAAATGAATTTAATGAACAACTCATGAAAGATTGCACTTGCCAGCAGTTGTCCAGGGAACCATCGCCTGCATGGCTTCCATGGGATGATTATGCCTGTCAGTAAAGTCATCAAATTAAGAACTTAGAAAAGGACCATATACTGACCTTCACTTTTGAGACTCTAGGGGTCAACAGCATTTGGTTCAAGGACTATATCACTTTGTGCTTGCCCTCCATAAACTATCAGTTCAGGGCCAGTGACCTGCAGGCAAAATTTTGCCCCTTGGCAAATAAAATTTTGTTTATTTTCATTGCTTTCCACAATTTTGCATGCAAACTGAAGAACCCTTTCCCCGCTGTGACTTTTGGAAGACTGATGTATTGCAGGCTGTTTTGTAAGGATTTACTATGTACAGGAAGGTGAGTACTGGCATCCCTGTACAGAGTATGGCAGTCTCCCAGAAAGGGGAGGAAGGAAGCAAAAGGTCTGAGCTGTGAATTTCTGGCTATACCTCAAGTTTTGGAGAGTAAATCAGGAGGCTAATCAGCTATCAATCACAAATTCTTTTTTTTTTTTTTATTTAAGTTAACATGAATTTGTCCAATTCTGCGTGTCCCATAGAAAACCAAAAGCTTTATTTTCTAAGTGAGGTTCTAAATACAGCTTCTAACTCTTAGCCGGACACTGCTGTCCTGAATGATACAGATCAGACGGTTTAATCACCTTGTAGTCATGAAAAGTCTCCAAGTACCTCTGAGCTCACGACTGCACAGGGAA
>NW_010428400.1:53497-58348 GCF_000710305.1 Buceros rhinoceros silvestris | reverse complement strand
GGGAAAGAGCCAACAGCGCCACCTCTAAGAAGGCTTTTCCTGAACAGTTCTGTCCAGACAAAATGCACGGAAGAGTATTCAGGCTTTCCCAAGAGGTCTGGCAGGTCTCTGGGCTTGGGCGTGGAAATGTACCTGTGTGCAGCAGAGCCACTCTTGACTATCCTGATGTGATTAAAAAACTGACAGGCAAGATCAGGTGTTAGGTCCTGGGTTCAGTCTGAGCAGCAGGGAAGAAATACCCTTCAGGATGCAGGGAAATTTGTCGTGTTAAAGAAAGGATTTTAAATAGGCTCTCTTAGTTGATTTGAATAACATTTGCAGGCTCTACTTCAATACATGGAAAATCAGTAGGCATTGAAAAATACAAGAACAATAAGAAATTTTTTCACCATTGACAATGTTATTAAAATGATCATACAGAAAAGCCTCTCTATAACTTCTCAGTAGCTGTGGTTGGACCTTGGTATTTTCTAGTCTTAATAACATATGATTTATGTCAGTTCTAAAAAATGAGTATTTTCTTTAAGTTCTCTCAGATTCCTTCTGTGAGAGAAACTCAATTCCTGTTCCTGATTACTATATTCTTGTTATTCCAGATCAATGAATATACATAGGGAATATTTGCCAGCCTATGTCAGACCAGGAATTTATTAACTATTTCCAGTAGCTACCAATGACCATGAGGAAAGGAAGATGCTAAATGATGAAAACAGGAGGAGAGCAAAACAATTATTGCTGCACCTGCGTCTCAGAGACCAGTTCTGTTCTGAGGCAACACATCCACATACTGGTATCGTCACGCACGTTAGTAGTTATTTACAGTCCTGTAACTCAGTATTTCACCTGAGGCTCCTTCACACTGGATTCCACAGGCAAAAACTGTCCACATGAAATGCTATTTGTATATGTTACAGATTTATGTACTTTTTACTTCCTTGCCCTTTTTTTTTTTTTTAATCAGAAGGTACAAAGACTTAAAAAAAAGATGTCGTCCACAGGCAAAAACTGTCCACATGAAATGCTATTTGTATATGTTACAGATTTATGTACTTTTTACTTCCTTGCCCTTTTTTTTTTTTTAATCAGAAGGTACAAAGACTTAAAAAAAAGATGTCGAAAATAAAATCAATGGAAAAAGATCTTCTTTCAAACTGACCATTTTATAATTGTTGTGGCAGAAAAATGGCTGGGTAAATGAGAACATGTTCCAAGCCACTAAAATGACAAGACATGTTATTCCTGGGGACAAGTGTTTATTCTAGTTGATCTGTTACTTTCAACTTCAGTGCTTGATTAGAGTCCTTGATAACTCATGTTCCACTAAAATATGTAGCCTGGAGTAAATAATCTTTCTTTCTGTTAATCTTTCTATTTAAAAGAATACCAGACACTTGGCATTTTCCATCACAATTTGCAATATCAGATTGGAAAAGGATTAAGTCTGTACAGTGATATAATGAAAACACAGTAAAGACAACCTGGAGCAGAAATTAAATAAAAATGTCTTGGGAAATATAAAAATAGATTTCAGCAAGATAAACAATAATAGTATTTTGGAGGATGAGTCTTTTCCTGACTCAAGCATTAACCTTTCACCTTCAGGATATCAATAAACAGTGGGATCCTATGACAAGGATTGATTTAAACAACTTTGCTGCCCTCCTTTATAGCTCAAATGCTTGCCATGTTGCAGATCCCTGAAAGAAGAGAGCTCCTCCTATGTGGAGCCCTGGAGATCCAGCATCTACTTCTGGCAAAAAAACACTGGTCACTTCAGAGCAGCGTTGAAGGTGAATCTTTTTTTTTATTGGTTTTAATTGGCACTTCCACAAGCTGCAGAGTTCTTTATCTGCAGCTGGATTGCACTTGGAAAGGTGCGAGAGCCCTATTGCCTTTGTAAACATTGGACAGATTTGTTTCTAATCTGATCTCTTTAACCAAGCCCTCCTGCTGATCAGAAAAAGTGAGGGCAAACACCTCTGAAGAAAAAAAGTTACTCTGGAATATGAGATTTATTATTTATTGTTCTAGATTGATATGTATTTATTATTTAGTTTGTTAGTTCTCTGGAACTTGTGCCTATCCTTTTGCACCTAGTTCACAGTCGGTGCTATATAAATAAGTCATTAGTGTTAATATTTGATAAGGATAGCTGAATGATCACTGTAAGCAATGATCAATAAGACTTCTTGATTCCCGATTCTGCTTTAGCTTCCACCACTTTTACACTACTGAAATTCCACCCACTTCTTTGGGATCTCCCCTGCCTTGCAGCAGAGAAGCAAGATGAAGATCAAGACATTTCTGTCTAAATAATTTGGAGAGCAATTAGTAAGCACAGGCTTTGTAAACTCCTATGCATGTGGTATGATATGTAAATATAACTGATTAAGCGTTCGATCCACAGCAAGTGAAAATGGAAGTAATTTCTTTGGTCAGCAGGGTAAATGCTGTTTTACATCAGGTGAAGATCTTTCTAGAGGTTGTTGACGAATTCATGTCTATAAAAATTACCTCCTGGGATGCCCTTTTTCTAAGATGCTTTGAGCAGTCTGTTGTGCAACCAGAACAGAACAGGCTGACTGGCCAGTGTAATGAGCACCAGAAGACTTTATTGTCCAAGGTCTGGGTAGGATTAATAGTTTTAAGGCTTGAGCCAGGCAGGCGCTCCCCTGGTGTTTGCAGAGCCCTGGAGGACAGAAGCCTGACCAAGGTCTGTCTGACGTCAGCCATGCGTTGCTGCTTACTGGCTGACACACACACTCATTTGGGAAAACAAGGGAGAATTTTAAAAGGGTTTCTCAGCTCAAACTATCCTCTCTGGCTAACAGTGGCATATCAGAGCCACTCACAGATGAAGCTTAGCCAGATCAAACACCATTTTACCAGTTATTCCTGTGCATTCTCCCAGCTATCCTCAACCCTCCAGCATCCTATTCAGGTAGCAGATGATTTTGCCTATACAGAAGATGCATGTGGCTCAATTTATCCTTTCTTTTGTGACAGTCAGTTTGTACAAAGAGATTAATTCTCTGGGTCAAAAAGCGACATGTCTCCAAACATGACTCTCTGTCAACATTCTTTTATGTATTAATTGGAGGGAGTCTCTGGGATTTCCTTCAAGACAAAACATAGGAGGCATCTAAGGTGTTGTTTGGATTCCAGCTGAGCAGTCCACAACAAATGAAAGACTGTGCCATGTCCTAATCCTTTTGTGCCTTAGAGCCTTTCAGCTTCATCTGCTGTTTATTCCGAAGAAAACCCGTATTTCTCATTTGTCTCTTCTATTTCAGAAAACAAGCTCAAGGCCTTTCTGATGTGTAGCTTGGATAGAGAGACTGGAGTTTCCCTGAAGAGAAGATTCTCTCTGCATTCTTTTACTTCCCTTAGTATGGTGTGTATTTAATTAGAGATGGAGAAACGGTAAAAGCATCTAACACAACATGGGCAAACACCAAAAACACAACTAGCAATAGAAGCTTTTCTAAATTGTTCCCCTCAAGGTATATTCTGAAAAGCACGTATTCCTGGCCTTAGAGGTCCAGCAGGACCCTTCCTGGGCAATTTTTGGAGGCTTTAAACCAAGACTGATTTGGACACTGAGTGTAAGGTGACCATCAAAGCAGAAGCAGAGAAAGAAAGAAGCTCTGGTTTCTGGTAGGTCTGTTCCCTCTGGCTGATGACATTTTGATCAGGCTTTCATTAAGTCTCTCACTTTGAGGAGTTGTGCTGGTTTTGGCTGGGATAGAGTTAATTTTCTTCATAGTAGCTGGTATGGGGCTGTGTTTTGGGTTTGTGCTGCGAACAGTGTGGAAAACTAAGGGATGTTTTAGTTACTGCTGAGCAGAGCTTACACGGAGTCAAGGCCGTTTCTGTTTCTCACCCTACCCCACAGGGGAGCTGGCTGGGGGTGCACAAGAATTAGGAAAGAGACACAGCAGGACAGCTGACCCCAACAGACCAAAAAGATATTCCACACCATATGACATCATGCTCCGCATATAAAGCTGAAGGAAGAAGAAGGAAGGAGGCGACATTTGGACTAATGGCATTTGTCTTCCCAAGTCACCGTTACACATGATGGAGCCCTGCTTTCCTGGAGACGATTGAACACCTGTCTGCCAATGCAAAGTGGTAAATGAATTCCTTCTTTTGCTTTGCTTGTGTGCACAGCTTTTGCTTTAGCTATAAAACGGCTTTTATCTGGACCCATGAGTTTTCACACTTTCACCCTTCCAATTCTCTGCCCCATCCCACTGGAGTGGAGTCAGTAAGGGGCTGTGTGATGTTTAAGTTGTTGGCTGGGATTAAACCATGACAGGAGTACTGGTTTTGTCATGAAATAAAGAAACCTGAAAATGCAGAGGTCATGCCTTCCCGATGCACTCCAGAGCTCCATAGTGTAAAAAAATCAACCAGCCTCCACTTCAGCAGCGTTACTCAGGATCCCTCTTATGTAAACTCCACCTTGCCATCTCCTTTCACTGTCTCATTTAGGATGTTGCCTACCTAACACCAACCCATATTGCTTACAGTAACTCTCCTGGGCTGTTGTGAGCACTGTGCAGACAAGAGGAAGATGGAGTTGTCTGTTGTTCAGCAAAGTCCTTTGCACTCAAAGGAGAAAATATGCTTTTGGGAGCTTAATTCCCTGAGCTGTTCACCCGATTTGCCTGAAGCAATTCCCCAGAGCTAGCAAAGAAATGATTTTCCTTTTCCTATCCTACTTCAGCCCTTTTGTAGATACACTGATCCTGGGAATCCTCTGGGGTTTGTTCTCCTGCGCACACGCAAAGAGCCGCAGTCACCAAACATCACTCCCTACTAAGCTAAGGAAGATTTAAAAGGGAA
>NW_010428400.1:22295-53263 GCF_000710305.1 Buceros rhinoceros silvestris | reverse complement strand
AGAAGCTAAGTTCAGGTTTTAGCCTCCTTCATTCCCTTCTTCCATCATTAGTCCTTCCTCCTCTCCTCTCCTCTCCTCTCCTCTCCTCTCCTCTCCTCATTTTTCCTATTTTTCCTTCTTCAATGCCCTCCTCCCTTCCACCCAGTTTCCCATAATTCTTGTGTTCAATTGAATTCCCAGACTGAAACCCTGACCTTACTGTATTCACCAGAAGGAATTTCCACCTTCTTTGGCATGAAATATTTTCTGCATATGACTAATTAGTCAAAGAAAGAATACAGCCTTCTTCAATGCCCTCCTCCCTTCCACCCAGTTTCCCATAATTCTTGTGTTCAATTGAATTCCCAGACTGAAACCCTGACCTTACTGTATTCACCAGAAGGAATTTCCACCTTCTTTGGCATGTTTTAGTGCCTGGCTCTGCTCAGGACATACTCTATCATCATTTCTTTGAAAGCGGTTTCACTGAAGGCAATAGGAGTTTTGCACGGATGCGAGTCCCTGTTGAATGGATAAATACCAGCTATTTGTTCATAAGCTGTTGGATGTGAGAGAGGAAAGGCTCATTGTAGGAGAAAACAATGACATGACACATCCTGCTTTTGTTAGCCAGCCCATCATATGCATTTTATATGATAAGGAGAGACCCTGTAAACCAGCAGGGTCAAGGAAAGATGCCCTCTGTTTCCTCAATGTATAATAACACCATTCAAAGTGAAAGATCAATGATGGGTATTTTTGCATTTAAAACTCACTTTCAGAAAAATCCATTATGCTGTATAAACCACATCACATTAAACAGCGCATGCAAGCATTAAGCAGGTGCTTGCAAAATGCCTCAGCAAGTAATGTGCACCACGAGCCTTCATCTCCTTTGTCGAAGCTGACAGCTATGGCTAAAGGAGTGGTGTATATCATGCTGCCCATAGCTGTGCTCCTTCGAGTTACAGAATCAGACAGCATTAGAATGTGATCCCAAGCTGTAGAAGCAGTAGAATGCGGTGACTGATAACTCCAAAGAGGGTCCATATGGCAGGATGGCTGTACTTATAAATATTTCAAATGTCAATTCACAAGGCTACAATCATCCCAAGCTGTTTGTGTTATTCTGAATAATTGCTAACAAACTATAACAAAATATTTGTCATACTAGAATAACAGATATAAATTTAACTGCTGTGTACACCAAGCTTTTCTCCAGATAATATATTTTATTATGTTAATAAAAACAACAGAGGCAGTGTGGTTGCAGAGAATTTATAAATAATTACCTATGACAAACCATGCATACCTTGCCTGCTGAAGAGATTGTAGAACTTCATGTCTTTTCTCCAATGAGGACAGGCTAGTGTGACAGCAAGCCACAATCAAGGTAATCAGGACCTGATAAAGCATTACTTAGTTTTATTTTCCTCCATTAGCATTTGCACATGTGCTTATTTGATTTTATTAGCTGTCATCAGTAATTACTAATACACAGCCGTGCAGATGAAGTGACAGAATGCACGGAATATGGTGCTTTCCATATTGATGTCTTTGAAGCATGTTGGATGTTTTGTGCAGTTCTAAGCCCTGGGATGGGACAAGCCGAACTGAGAGATGAGCAGTTCAGAAACAGGAGTTTCCAAAATGGCCCTGGAGGGGGTAGGCAGAATCAAGTGGAGGTCCCCAAACAGGTTTGCTGTTCTGTTGCTGATAATGGGCTTATTTTGTCCTTCCCATTTATGATGAGCTCATGGAAAGGTTAAGCAACCTGTGGCTCTTTTACATAATTTAATAACCCCTCCGCTCAGTTTGGAAATGAAAACTGAAGAGAACTTTAGGACTCATATGGCATCCATGGCATTTTGAAACAGACTTTAATCAATTCTTACCTTTCAGTTGCTTTTTATGACCTCTAAAGTGCTGACACCTCAATACAAATTTCAGTACTATTCCAGGAAGGTAAGTGATAGAATTGCACATACAACCAGCAAAATTATGACCCATTCATGTAATATTCCTTTTGCACAACACTGTATATAATCCTAGTAACTCTGGACAAAGGGAAAGGTATTTACATCCAGTCAAACTTCCAAGGCTATTTACCTGTCTTCTGACAACTAAAGGGTCAAGCAGTCATTGACTTACAAGTGTGGAACATCTTATGGTAAGAAGAACTGATGTTCCTCACTGTGCTGACAGTAAAAGGGCCAGCTGAAGGCTAAGCTGTCCACAACTGAATATGTTTTAATACTTGTGCATGGCTTGCAAAGTTTCTCATACAGAGCATCAGACCTGCTCTTACCATCCCATCCTCTCAATTGCCTCCACTGGTCATCACAAGTCCCAGCATGGCTTACTACTAAATTCATGAGTGGGCCTGAACCCTAGCTCAAGGGAGAAGTAGAGGTACCATGCAGCACCATAGCCTTTCTCCATCCAAAACCTTGAAACACAGTCATCGGACTTGTGTCATGTAGCTCAGTATCTCACATGTGAGAACTGCAGGACCATATGAGGTCGAAGATACACTCTTGGCAGTAAAGGTTCATGCAGAGTAAGAAGTAAGCAAGCTGAGCCACTCTAGCCTCATGGCAAGGTAAAACTGCCATCCTAAGAAAAAGGGATCTGGTACCAGTCGTAGGAGAGTGCAGAGGAACCTGGTGTGGCATGCTTAGCAAAGAGTGATGTAGAAGTAATACCAGCCTGCTAGGTTTTCTAGCTATTCAAGGCACCTTTGTACAATGTTTGGAAGGGACCAGGAGCTCTGCTAACTGAGCATGCTGTTACTCCTCCCTTGATGTATGCGAGAGTTTGCAGAATGAACAGCATATGTTCAGCTTCACCAAGGTCCAGCAGAACAGCATTCAGCGCACTCACAGTGTTTGGGAATGAAAGTTTTGGGGTGAACTTCTCAACTCTGGCCCATGTCCTAAATGAAAGATAAAGACTGTAAAAAACTATACCCTGTGAAATGCCTGGAAGATAATACCATGCTTTCAGTGGCAAGAACAGTGAAGCACAGAACAGATTGTCTGGCAAGATTGTGTAATCTCTAGTCTATAAGTAAGGATAGATGAGACAAACAGAAATGACAGGTGCGATTCTCCCTGCCTTGAGGCAGAGGGGTGCACTGGGTGAGTTTTTCCAGCCATATTCTATGATAAGCATTTGCAGAACTGGGGTCTAACCCCAGAGCTGTTATTTCCACTAGCCAACGGGAGCATCAGCCAGGATTTCAATGTTGTGCAAAACACTGCCAGACTGTTTGCATCACCTCAGTACCATGGCCAGCATGCGACTGCTCATCTCATCACCACCTTCCCACACTGTGGTGTGACACTGTGGCAACAGAACAGAATATTAAACAGAAAATGTGTATGGGGTACAGTCACTATGCAAATGTCACAAACGTTGAGGGTGGTAATAGCCTGAAAAGATGACACTCATGTAGCATCCTACAGAAGATGTCTTCACAAGCCCGCATTGGCTCTAGCTGTGAAAGCTGAATGATGGCCTACTCGAGTGCTATTAAAAGTCATTAATTTTCTCATTCTATTTACTTTTCCTTCTACTGGGATTAGGTTTTGCATCTCTTGGGTTGTTAAAATCTCACATATCCATCTGGGATGAAATATCATTTAATCACTTAATACTGTGATGCTGAACTTTTTCTCCCCGAGTGTGAGACCTTTCAGACATAGTCAGCAAACTGCCACATAGTGCCTTTCCTGCTCTTGTCTAGTCCAGAAAAAGAATCATGGCGCTGAACAATTCACTTCAAACCAAATGTCACTTCTTCTTGAGGGATCTTCTCTAGTCAAATGTCTTTAAAAACATTCCCAAGTGTAAGGCAAATTTCTTTACCAGTCCACCAGTCGCTATAAATGTCTGTGCTCTAGGGTGGAGAAGTCAGGCAAGATCCAGGCAGAGCTGGAAGCATAAGGGCCAGAGAAATGCAGAGATCCCAGAAAAACCACAGTGGGACAGTGTGGCATGTGTGGAGAAGTGTTTATGTCCTCCTTATAAAATCTGGAAATGCCTCTGTATTCCAGGAGACACCAATTTACTGCAGGGGCACAAACTCTGCTGCTTGTATTTGACATCACAGGTTTGATGACCCAGAGCTGAGTTTGTATTGCGCAGATAGGTGTAGAGGAGAGCAGGGACTGACCCACTATGTGCTTCTTGCAGGACATACTGCAACATCTATTGCTGCACTTGGAGGCACTGATGTACCCACCCCTCCAGGCAGTCTGCCCCTCACATGATGGTCTGTGAATGAAGGCCATCAAAGTCACCTTTTCATCAACTTCACTTCTTTGGGCCACAGTTTCAACTTTTGATGTGTAAACTGTTATTTTTGAGAAGGTATTTACTTGAGTCTGAGACTGAGGGGAATGTAGAATGTTTTGACCATATTAGTGGAAAAAATGGCTACACTGAAACAGTTCAAGGGTGGGAGCAAGCTTTTCTTACTGGTGGACTTTTTGATTGACACTGCATATTCAGATGCCAGATAATAAGTCAATCACCAGTTTCTCTTTAAATGGGTCGAGCAATTCAAAGCAGCTCCTCTAACATATAATTTAAAGGGGCTGGAACATTTCTCCCAATGACAACAAACAGTGGTGTGCTTTGCTGTAATAAACCATATGTTCTTTTTACCAGGAGTTGATCATTCCTGTTCTCAAATTGAGAAACTTAAAATCTGAAGCCACTTACCTACTAAAGTGCAGTAAATGTTCATTCTCAGAGGCTCATGTATTATTAATACAATGGGAAAGACATCTTAATGTATTTATAGAGATATTCTGTACATTTTTGCTAGAACATATGGGAAAGAATACAGATGCTGTCCAGATCCTTAATCAATACCAATGATCATTACAGCCCTATACAATGGAGCAGACCTTATTGCCAATGAATTCCGGCTTTTAATCTGTACTGCTGAAGTATTCATAAATCTATTTCACCCCCTAAATGCAGTGAAAAACTGAAGTCACAACCTGCAAGACATCTGTGATTTATTCTTTTGGGCTTCCAACAATGAGATCAGAGTCATTACAATCTAAGGCGAGGTAGGTGGCTAATAAATCTGTTACTCACACACAGATCGTGGTGCTGCATTGCTAGTTTGCAAAGAAAACAACCTGTAATTGTGTGCAAAATGGCATGCTGTGGTCGCAGATGGAGAATGATCCTTAACAGGTTTCAGTTCTTGGTGGTGTGTGTGCTGTTGAAGCTAAAAGCCTGTGCCGCACTACCAGGAGCCAGGCAAACACAGAAGAGCCAGCTAGAATGTTTGGACCGCTTGTAGGAAAGGAACATGTGGGAAGCAGTAAGCCAGAGAGGGACTTACCGATGGGGCTGTAGGCCCCAGCTCGTCTAGAAAAACAAGATAAACCAACAGAGATAAGGAGGTTGTTATCTGTGAGAAAGACAGACAGGCAGCCCCTAGTTTGGAGAGAGGGACGTGAAAAGGAAGAGGGCCTGTACCAGATAAAGAAGGAATGTGGCAGGTAACCTCATGAGGTAACAGTTATTTTAAGGAAGTAAACAACAAGGAATAGAAAGTTTTCAGGAGTGACAGATGTTATTGCACTCCTGAGGAACTAACAGGCTAAGTAAAGTGAGTTTCTCTCTTTATCAGCCTCTATTTTGAGTTAACCAAGATAGGATCTTAAACCTCCTTAGGGCTGGACAAGTTGTAGTCAGGTTATCTGTGCTTGTAGTTGTAAAGCTGTGTGTATGTCTAGCTCACACAGGAAGTCTTCCCACTGAGAGTGGTTTTATGGAACGTGCCTGAAATGACAGTGCCTTTGCTTACAGCCATCAGACACCCTCACCCCACCTGCACCTGAAAGAAGAATGGGCACCCATGACTTCCAGTTGGACCCTTCTCTAAGAGGAACACTTAAGACAGCCATAATGAAGGCAAATTTCCAAGGGTTGAAAAGCCCAGAACCATGGAACCCTCAAAAGACCTCTCAGGCCTATCAGAATCCGGCCTTTACAAAGGCGCAGGCAACTGAAAAAAAGAAAAGGTGTTCATTGTCACCTCTCCTGGCAAAACAATCTAAAATTATGCAGGTTCCAGGTTGTCAGACTTGTCAACAACACAGTCATTCACGTCTGCTTGCAATGTGTTCCTTCGTGCACACCAGCTTTGTGCCAGCAGCCTGTGTAGGGAGAAAAGGCTGCCTGCATGTGCCAGCGTATAGGAACGTGGCCGCTGTGGCCTCTGGAATCGCTGGTAATTACCTTTGGGCTGTCCCAGAACTTTCATTCCAATCTGGTTATAAAATAAACTTTATAAAGGTACGCACACACAATGGTGCTGTATGTGTCAAAGATGTATTTCCTCATCTGTACGCTCCCAGGCCAGATGTTGAATCAGCTTTTAGACCTATGTTGCACCCCAGACTCCCTGAAACTGCAGCTGTAGCAAAGGCAGCTGAGAATTTCCATGGGATAGCTGGTGCAAGAAAAGGATTTATTTTTCAATACCATAGGCCTTTCCAGCCTTGAATATGTCAAAGGAGCATTCTCAGATTTAAGTGTTTCTGGGGAGGACTGCAGAATGAGAAGTAGCATCTCCAGTGCCTTCCGCTGAGGCACGGCCACAGCCTTGCGTAATATAATATTTTTGTTCTACTTGCCTTGAGTCAACAACCACAACATTAAAGTGTCACGCTTGGTAAAGGTGAAAAATTTATGCTTAAATTAAGAATAGTTGAACACAAATCTGCATTGAAACTCTTTATAAGATTGTCCAACTCAAAATGAAATCAGGACTTTCAGACCTGCTCCCAAGTGGATGATCATCTGTACCACAAACCCCACAGCATTGGCTGGCACTGTTTGGTGATGTCTCTTCAGGAGAGCTTCGAGCCTCAGAAAGAATTGGAGTGTATTAATATTCAGTCTTCATAGGAAGAAGTATCAGAGAGGCACAAACTCTCGATCCACAGTGTGCAAGTCCGTTCTGCAGAAAGGTCATCGGCCAGTGGAGGTCTCATGGGTACAGCTTCCCAGCAATGTACATGGAGCTGCTCAGGGAGGACAGGAGCTTCCTAGGCAACTGCACTCCCCACTTCTTGCACTGTGAAGGTCCCTCTTCTCCTCAGGCAAGGTCAGGCAGTCTGCAGAGCTCCTCCATGCTCAGAGAGGTGTGGCTTGCAACCTGGATATACCACTGAGGAAAAGCAATGGAGGGAGGATGACCTTGGAATTAATATTTTAAACAAAGAAAAACTCTGTGTTGCCAGCCTCAAGCATTTACTCACTATTACTCATCTTCCTGCTTTCCTTCAAACTATGAAATGGGCTTAAACATGACACTGAAATATACACACTGGTGGAGTTTCTTTCATTTGCTCATTTACTTTTTGTTTGGGTGGTTACGGAGCTTGTACAGTTTGTGCACTGAAGTCATGCCTTGTCCGAACCTCCCCCGCTGGCCACACACAAATAAAACCACATTGGCTTTGGGCTGCAACTTAAAAGAAGGAAGAATTTCCAGTGCTGCTTGAGAGGCAAGGATGTGGTTTGTCACTGAACTTTAAACCCTCCTTGTTCCCATCACTGCTAAATTCTCCAACTTCTGCCACTTTGTCCAGAAATGTGCTTCCTTTGTCCTTCCTCTGTCCTTCCTCTGCACAAAAGGGCACTTGCATTGCAGAAACTCCAAGACGTGCCCTACTAAAAACTGTAGGAACCTGAGGAAGGATCAGTGGTTTATTGTCAGGCTTATAATGGAGGTGGCAATTTTCAAGGATTACAGAAGATTGTTCAAAGATGTAGAAGAAATCTGTGGCAGGACTGAGAACAAAGGTGATGGCTCTCCTCAGACCTATTTTCTACCCATCCAGTCACACTGCCATTACCTTGCAGGGCCTGCAAGTGCTCGGTTGCTGTAAGTAACTAGAAATGAAGACTTATTTTGACTTCAGCAAAGCCTGAGTAGATCTCAGTGATATGGGATTTCCTGCAGTGCGCTTATCGCACTTAAATGAATCCAGCAGACATAACATCATATTTTGCCCAGTATTTAAAGTTCATGAGGCAATTTTCTTGAACTGCTCCCTGTATTACACAGTGAGGAGAAAGCTGATCAGCTAAACATTCAATCAACAAGCAGTTTCTAATCGTTTCTTCTGGAAGATAAAACAAATGCAGGCAAATAGACAAATCCTATCTCCAGCAAACAGCTAGAATAGCTGATTTACATGCTGGGACATTTCCTAGGAGCATGCGTATACTGAGAAATATTGTCCTTCCTGTAAGGCACTGAAGCACTAAGAAACGTACAGGCATAGGAACAGCCAAAACATCTGAAATGTCTGAACATCTCCTCAGCCCTACACTCATTCCTATAGTTTTTGAGACCAGGCTATACCGTTCCAGGCTGCGTTGCGTTTTTCAATATTGACATGTTTGACAGTTGTTCTACTGGCCTGAAATGCAATTCCCTGCACACCAAACCCTACAGAAGATGCCCCTTTGGGGTGCACAAGGGCTTTTCTTGCTTGAGAAGAGCTGTATCAGAGCAGGCTGGCACGTGGATAAGAAGTGCTGGTGCTGTGCACTACTTTCTTCCTCTCAAAACTAGATGTGTGAGTGGCACTGGGGGTGTCTGCCATGTAAAACCATGTCAACACACCAAGAGCATTCCAAAAATAGAAAACTTTAAAAAAAATCCAGAGCGATGTTATACACTGGTGGTGTCTCTATTCTTGTTTTAAAAAAAAAGCAACCAATAAAAAAAAACCACCAAACCCCAAACCCCAGAAATCACAACAAAAAACACTTATGCAAATGTATATGCAGATTAGGGGCAGCCCTAAGGCTCTTGGCAAATTGCCAAAGCAGCCTTCAGAACTCAGAAGTTTGGGTCACCCAGTTCAAAAGCCATGCAAAACACTCATTTCTCCCCTTAGGCAGCCCTTCCAGGGAGTGGAGGCTTTCTCCCGGTCCTGATTCTCATCCCAGTGGGGCAGCTGAGAGCATCTCCTGCCTATCCTCTGGGCCAAGCCCAGCTGGAGCCACAGTCCCTTCCCCCATGAGTGAATAGCCCATTTTTTACAATACTTCTGTGTTTTTCCTCAGCAGCTTTTCTTTTGCATTTAAGAAATTAATCTCCCTGCACTTTGAGTAGCGAGGGCTCACAGCAGAGGAAGGCTCTGGCTCCAGATGCAGCCCTGGACGCAGTTCCCAGCTGCACTGCTGGATTCAAATATTCTACCCTACATCAGGTCCTTTCCAATGACCCTTGGCTCCAAGTCAGCAAAGCATTTAAAAGGTAGGCTTAGCAAGTGCTAACATCTGTGGGATTAATCATGTGTCTGAAGTGTCACTCAGCTAGGCTGACATGTCCATTGTTTGTCTAGGTCACACCCTCTGTGGCTATCTACCTGCCTGCCTGTCCAGCACCCAGCAGAACGCATTTCTGAAGCAGAAAATATTAAATCTCACAGGAAGTACATACTTAGATCTTCCCTGGAGTATTGATATAAAAAGTGTACATCATTAGGACTTGTTCATATGTCATTTAACAGCTACATGTTGTTACTCTCTTATGGTTAGCATCCTGCCTTGCTCTAGAAATAAATAGAGGGGTTTTCTATCACCTCCTTTTATTTTTAGTCTTTGCAGTAAATGTACTGTAAACAATAATTCCAATTAGTGGCCTTTTTTTTTTTTTTTTGTACCTCCAGCAGCTGCCTTTTCACAGGTTTTCCTGGGCTGCTGCAGGGGCCAATCAGATCATATAAATGTGCATATTAACAAAGGTTCATTAAGAGACTCTGTCTTTCTAAGCCTCTGGAAAAGATGCAAAGCAGAGATGAGCCTTAGAAGTAAGTGCACTGTGTTCTTCAATAAATTTGACATCATACTGAAATCAGCACTTTTTAAATAATCTATATTTAAAATGCAAATGTATCTATTTGATAAGAAAGTCTAATGTATGAAAGAAAGATTCCAAATTGTTTTATTACTTCTTGATTGCTGTTGGCAAGGGAGGAATTACCGTCGTAACAGCTTCACTGAAGGAAAGCCATATGCCTGAAATGGAGACAACGCTGAAGTTACAAACTTCAGTGAGATTGTTACATGGAGAAAGGTTCATTTAAAGTAGCGATTAATTAATGACCTCAGAGGTAACCCTACCAGCTACCACACTGGTTAGAGAGGTGAATCCTATTAACAACCTCCTAAGTGCAGTTTCCAATCACTAATCTTTTCAGTGGCTTTATGGCTGAGCTTTCTCATAAGAGAAATTACTTCAGGCCCCTGTTCCCATCACAGGGTCATCTCGTTTCACTTTCAGTCTGTGCTGCGAAAGGATAGTCCTATGGGCAGCTTCTGACAGCCAAGAGGCTATTTTAATATTGCCAGAGCTCAGCAAGACATTTACATTTGAAATGCAACAATTGTAAAGTGACAATTCAGCTCTCTTCCTCCTATCATATCAGTTGCTAAAATTGTAGAATAATTGCACTTACTCCGTGGATTAGCCAGGGAGTGAATGGCCCCAGACTATCTTTCCTCTGATGTAAAAAGAGGCAAGGTTGTGGGGAGAGACCAAATCTTTTATTAAAGTAACAGACACAGCTGGGAAAAGGGACAAGATGTTAGGCACGCAAGCCTTTGGGAAAGATTAAAGATCCTGAAAGTTTGCTCCATTTTTCCAGCTATATAAAGGTATATGAAGGTCTATAAAATTTGTCTCCTTAGACCACCACGGCTGCTGTGGCACTATTACGTGACTCTACTGTAATGGAGTAAAGCTGCAAGAGGGCAGATAGACAGAGAGGAATGGGCTACGGCCATGTGGCCTCTTGGTTGCAGGGTAATCTGAGACTGTGCCTTGTCTCGCTAACTAGTGTGTAATAGCTGTGTGCACTGGCTCACTTTGGGATGTCTTATCAAAAGGGGAGAAAGAACTGGGTTTAATTTAGCTATACAGGCGGACTGCATCTGTTTTCTCAGCCACCGAAGGATTATAATTGTTTCTAGATGACAGCAGGTCACATACACGCAGGCTTTTTAACTAACTGAAATTTCTTTTAACCTAGGGAAATAATTTAATTTCTACATTACTATTATTATTTTTTGGCTTCATGCTAACTCTCCTAATTCTTTTTGCTCTCATGCTTGCAACACAAATCTTTCTCATTCTGCATAACTGACAGATTTTCTTTGTACATACCTGTCACTGTTTTTTCTTTTGATTCATGCAACAATTACATAGTTCAGGTTTAAAGGTTATGAAAATTGTGTTTTGGCATTCAATCAGTCTCATCTCTGGAAACATTAGTCAAATACTCTTGTTTAAAATTCCCTCTATAGAAGGAAACCTTGCCACCTAGGTCTTTGCTTGTATTTATTTTTTTCTATCCCAGTGCTTATCTGACCAGATCTTGCTTTGTGCAATTCAAAATGCTCAAACCTCATGACAGTGCAGGGCTTGCAGTGTTATACCATGACTTGAGATGTTCTACTCTCTTCTGGATGTCACTCATAACTCATCTGTTCAGCATAAACTTGTTTGCATGTGTTTTCGCAGTAAAAGATGCCAGAATGAAAGTGACCCATTAGAAAGAGGGTGACATGAAGGACTACAAGATAGAGGACCAGGACAACCTAAAGGAGAAGGCTCAGGAAAATAAATGTTCTCTATTCCTGGGCACCAGGATAGCCAGACATAAGTCTGATGGTTTTTCATACCACTTTTGACATTTCCTCAGTCATTCTACGAAAGCCTCCTTCACAACCAGCAAGAACAAGGAGTGGGCCAGCCATCACAAAGTGATACCTGGACTGCTCTGGGTGAAGAAATGGGCAGTAAGGATTGTATTCCTATGAATCCAGTGTTTTGAAACAAATACTCCCAGAAAATACAGGAGACGTACATAAATGCAAAATCCCATATACCCTAAAGGTGTGTAAAACCTGAAAAGCCAGGTGGAAAACCACTTTTGCTGGCCAAGTTAGGCTTTAAAGAAAGTCCAGTGGAGATAACTGATTTGTGACTCTAATACTGGCCAAGAAAGTTATCAAGGATGTGCAAGAGATGAAAAGGAAAGGGTCCTGTTAGTTTCTTAAGGCATCCCCAGTGGTGATCAAGGCTGATTGTCCCACAGCTGGTCAACAGAAGGATTCCAGAGAGCACTGAGGAAAGTTGTTCCACCCTGATTCCCAGCCCACAAGTCTTGAACAAGTGAGAGAGATTGGTAAGCAGATGTCAATCATGACTGGAAGAGGGTCTTCTGACTATCCTCATGGTAATTCACTGTCAGATGGCCTAACTCTTGCTCAACATCAGGGCAATCAGGGTAAAGCTGTTGACCTAGTGTCTCCCATTTTTACTCAGCTGGACAGCTGATCTGCAAGCTGGGGTCTG
Organism: Buceros rhinoceros silvestris; assembly: GCF_000710305.1. NCBI lineage: Eukaryota > Metazoa > Chordata > Aves > Bucerotiformes > Bucerotidae > Buceros > Buceros rhinoceros. Next base: position 40,872 of record NW_010428400.1, on the reverse strand, counting down.
AATGGGACGGTTCATATCACAGGAACAAAATCACAGTGCTGGCATTTGAAGACTTGCTCTCACGCCGCTGAGTAACTCCTGAGTTGCAATGAGCAACAACCTCACTATGACAGGATCTGCTTGCAGACTCTGTGGTCTGGAAATGCAAGCCAAAAAGTGATGTGGATTTCACATCAAGAACTTTTTAACACATTTAACAACTGTGAAAGCTGAAAACTAGCCACAAAAGGCTAAACATGCCTCAGATGAGCCAAAAAATTAGTTAGGCATGTGGATGAATCAGTACATGGGACTTTGAAACCAGACCTTACTTCTGAGCTAAGCTCTTGGCTGGAGGGCGTTGGGTGAGCACTTAAACCTGCAAATACAAAATGGGTTCCCTGCGCCAGGGGTCACATATGTACGAGACCACCCATGGATGACAGCAATTGAAAGGCAGCCAAGGAACAGAGCTATCATCCAGTGCACGCAACAGCCTTTTGCACTCAAGAAGAAAGATCACAGGCGTGGGATTGATAGTACTTGGCAACTTTTTTCCCTCTCTGGAGGCGATGCACCACAGAAGCTTGCTCTCCTCGGGGACAGGATGATCCACCAGGTTCCTGGTTTCCCTTTCCAGAGCAAAGAATGGGCAACTGTGACTGGAACCAGAGGTAAGGAAAAGGAGAGGTGCTGCCATTACTGCCAGCCCACCTCAACTTTCACAGTGCTCCAGCCGCAAGCAGATGACAAGGATTCTCTCCAGAAGCAGAAATGTGTTTTCCTCATTCATGGATAATCTGAGCAATTGAAGAAAACCCAAATTTCACCAATGGGCAAAAACTGCAGAAACAGGGATGCCAGGGAGAGCACTTCATAGATTGCTCAGTCAGCAGTGACTGGATCAAGGAACAACAAGGAATACTTCAGGTTCAACTCTTTGTGATGCTGAAGATATAAGTAACTACTTATCCTCTTCAGTGTGTTATTGGGTTGGAGCTAAGAGAATTAAAAGAACTACAGGCATTACACACTCAGAGACTGGCTACCACAGCACTGGGATCCTTCCAAATGTGCAGCATACATCATGGAGTAGGACAGAGAAGGAGCAGTGGAAAATGTATTTTGAAGTCCATTTTAGAAATTAGATCAATGAGCTATTTTCATAAAGATGGTTGATGTGACGTGATGTAACCGAAAAGTATTTGCATTTCTTGTAGTGACGTTAGGGAAGGATAAAACCAAGACTCAACAGCACAGATTGAAGACCTAACATTTGTTTAGCCGTCATATAGTCTAATTTCCCTGTTAAGAGGAGAGTGTTTCATGGCACAGGGTCCTGCTGACACTCGATAGCCAGAGAATAGTAAGTGGCCTATCTCCAATGCCCAGTCTGCAAAGGCCAAGGTGGAAAGGCGACCTTCAGGACCCTGGTCTAGTTTTATAGGCGAGAGTAATTTGTGAGTCAAGGGACTTATCCTTTGCTGTGTCTGCTCAGCATTGTTATTGTTTTCTGCCTTCATGATGCACAGAAACTAGCAGAAACAAGAGAGATGGTGGTACACACAAGCCGTTTTTTCAGGAGGATGTTAGAAAGTTAGGGTGGATGAGTATAGTGTTGTCTAGAAGCAGAAGCAGCAAAGAGGGTGAGGTAAGTGTTTACAACGAATAGCAAGTGACAGCATTTTCTAAGACTGTAGTTGGTTGGCTGCATAAGATGAGCTAAGGGAAAGCTGGATGAGGGCTTTGAAATGTAAAGCAGTGCCTTTTGGATGTACATCTAGCCTGCAGCAGCTGGCTAAAACACAGCCATGTAATCTGGGGAACTGCCTAGTTGGATTCCGGCAGACAATTTAGTGGAGATTTCAGCAGTTACATGTGTGTGTGTATAGTGAATGGTTAAAATGGGTGTTTGGAAGTATAGACATGAATCTTAAAACACCAGTAAAAGCAAAAAGAGAAAAAAAATCTTGTTATTCCACTAGGTGTTGTGCTCTATGGAAAGTGCTCATGTGCCTTTTGAATATGAGGGTGGGACAAACTGGGACACGCCCTCCTAATCTCACCACTGACAATAAAAAGCATCGGCTGCTGTTTTAAACACATAGAAAATAACAAGAAACAACTGAAAGCTAGTTCATAAAATGCTTCCTCTGGGGTCATCCACTTGGTTGCCATCACTAAAGGAAAAAAGTTCTGGAAATCTAGACAGGTAGCATGGATCAAGCAATGTAAACTGTGTGTGAGCACACATCTGGCTGGCTGACATAACCTCATGGAGAAGGGCATGCCTAAACTAACAATAATCTGCCCAACACTTTACCTTAGCAGTTCTGTGTGGCAGGGCCTATTAATTAGATGACAATTAGTGTGCGTCAACTGCAATATAGTATTACTTCAAAACAATAGACTTATATTTTTCCATCATCAGTCTGCTTTACTCCCTAACATGAATGAGCTGCATCTGATCATGTAAAACAATCTTTTACAATGTATTCTGTACTGATTGTGTAATGAAATGTTTATTTGTGAATATGGAATGGAAGAGAAAATGTCAACAACCATAATGAATTTTACTGCACCATCTGCAGAGCAAGCAGGTCAAAGAATAGAAAAAAATTAAGTCATCCTTCTGCAAGACAAAAACTAGTGTTTTCACTGAGCGTTATTTTCAAGGACAGATGTTATGCTACCTTAAGCAGAAGAAAATTCAGTAGTACATTATCTCTGTAGAAGATCAGACCGGAAGCACTGTCTGGGGTTTTAAACAAAAGTAAAAGGGAAGGAAAATGGCCAAGTTCTGGGGACAGAGAGATCCACCAGCACCAGTAACATATCTACGGACTAATAATAAAACCTGTCGAGGAGATTCAGGTAGCTCAAGATTTTCCTTTGTTGTATATTGGTCTCCAATTAATCATAGTTTACCTTTGTATCCCCCGATTCTTAATGCTTTGGGAGCCAAGTGATCCTGCATCACAGACACTGAGAGTTTACAAATTACTGTTATTCAGTTAAGGCAGATGTTTTAAATTAATTGGTGCCCATTGTGTAACTGATAAGCTATTCTAATGGAAATACTAAGCGTCTCAGAATAGCCATCCATTTGACCAAATGGAAAACAAAAAATGTGTTTGCTAAGAGGAAAGTTAGATGACAGGATGCTACTATCTCTGTTTGAAATAATACCCCAGATATTTCTGTGGTATTTCTATAAATGAAAAAGAAGTTTTTCTTAGACATCGTTAGCATCTGATTTTTTGTTTGAAGATTTTTTTTTTTAATTTATTTTTGTGTTGAAGAAGGATGAAGCACTGGAGCAGGTCTATAGACAGAGTCACAAACCAGTATTCCAAGCAATCAGCTGAACAAGTGTTGACATTGCAATCAAGTATTTGGATGAAACATTCCCTTGGGACCCTACTCCATCCTGTTGTGAGTTGTACATGAACACGTCAGGAAAAGCTATTTCAGTTTCACAAAGAGTGAAGTCCTGTCCTAGTCACATATGATCTTTTTTTTCTTTTTCCCCTCCCTCTTCTTTCCCATACAATTATCTGCAAAATGTCCCTACTTCCCCATTTTCCCCCGAATTTTCCTTCTTTTTCTGTACTGCATGGACCTCACCAGCAGTAAAGAACACAGATCTCTTCTCAGAATTCCTGAGCTTTCTCCCACAGTAGTGTCCAGACGTGAGCTGAAGTGAGTTGTAAGGAAATTCTGCTCAGTCATTATAGCCATGACAACAGTGCTCACTTACTCTGTGGAGCTGACAGTACCATTTATCTATAGATAAAAGAAGGGACTATGCTCAGGACAGATGGGCTCTTCAAATACTTACACTTCCAAATTCTAACAAGGTTTTTATGAGCATGTATTGACTGAATTAAAAAATCAATAACTACCTGGTAAATAGAAGGTATGCTCTTGACAATGGAATATCCAACCTAATTTTTCAAGTCCCTCTTCCCACCTGTAGTGGTATAACAGTTTGCCAGTGAAACAGATGTAATTTTTTTTTTTCACTCGTGCGAAATTAGAGTGTATTTTCCTTTTTCCCTTTGTTCTCAGAGATATAAGAGCTATTTTTAGCTAAAGCTTTCTCCAAAAAAACCTGCCTGAGGGCGCTTCTGGCAAAAGAAATTGCATCTTGTACTTGTTCACTCTGAAAGCTAAAAAAAAAAAAAATAAATTAATGCAATTTGCCAAGCAGTCTTAACTGTAGGCAGCGATAACCCAAGCACACAGCAAGCACCTGCAGTTCATTTTCTTCAGTTATCATCTAATACATACTTAATATGCACTGTTTTGGTGTCTTGTGCCTCAGCAAAGTAATTGCTTAAGGATTCAAGCATAATTGATACAGGAATTAAGGTATAGAGTTAGATCTGGGTTCAATTCTACTTACAAAAGTAGCTTCCTACACCACCTTTATTCATTTGGTAAAGTCACTTAATGCAAAGATTAGTGTTCCCTTAGGGACCTGTGGAAATTCATCTTTCCTTCCCTCCTTATTGTTATCTGTTCGGAGCGTAAAATCTCTGGGAAACAAACTGCCATATGCTGTTTCCTTTAATGCAAAGAATAGCGGAGTCACCAGCTGTTGAAGGAATGTAGATAAACGCCACCTTAACTGGGTTGAAAATATCAACCTGTTCTTGAAAATATCAAGAATTCACTAACTTTATGAGCAGTAACATTTATCCGACTTGGCTCCTAACCTTGAACTGTAAACAGATATTGCTGTTACCTTCAGAAGTCGTTACCACCCTGTTACAACAGAATACAAAAATGAAGCATAGTGTATCACCATTTCTTTTTCGATTGGAAAATAAACATGTATTTGCTGACTGTAGTGGCACTGTTATTAGTGTAAATGAAACAAATGTATACAGCAATGGCACCATGTACACAAAAAACCAGAAATATCCCAGGGGAACTATGCAGTGTATGTAACTATGCAAACTTTTAGCAAGCCACAATTAGTTGTAATACCGTTTTCTGTTACCTGGATGAGATGGAAGGGAATGGAAAGCAATGGCAGTATCACTACTGTAGTTGCCAAGTCGTCCAAATGAAACAGCACGGGCAGTAGAACAGAGGGCTCTGTATCTTATCCTGTAGTTATTTCCAAATCACCCTTTGGGTCAGTCAACATGTAGAGAAGAGGTAGCAGTTGTAAGCTGATGGTCCCTCACAGAGCTGGGTAGAAAACAAAACCTAGTTGCTGTATGACTAGTCCATACATCTAGAAGCAATTATAGAGAAGAAGGAAGTTTAACACTGCCCTTTGAGAAAGGTGAAAACTTGAATGGTTTATTCCATTCAAAAAAGTTAATGGTGTAGGTTCTCTTAAGTTCAATTAAAAATGATATCTGCAGAGGCAAACTTAAATGATAAGAGAATCATCACAGGAGAAACCCTTATTTCCTACAAGTGGCTATTGTAAATTGAGGTTCTGCTATTCAGTGGGAATTGCTTTCACTCCAGTATTTGTTCATGCTTTGGTCAAATCAAAACCTAAACCTAAACACAAAATCTGCAGGATACCTGCACTTATTTTAATCTACATTATTATCTTCCTGTTTTCTCTTTGCATTATGTCATTATTGAACTGAAATTAAGAGCTTTGTGCTTATAAATGGAATATTTCAGTCTATCAAAATGCCTTTACTACTTGATAGAGAAATTCTGTTTGATTCTTCCACAGGAAGTTATATTTTCAAAATCCGCGCATATTCTGTTGTTAAAGCAGACCTTCAGAGTATTTTTTACTTGCTCTACATTTTATCTAAAGATATATATGGATAATCTGAAGGAAAAATTTCTAAGTTAGGCTTGTCCAGACATTTAGAAACATCTTTTAGCAAAACAGAGTTAAGCTAGTTAAGTTGGTCCTCGCTTGAGGATTAAATGTTTTTGATTATTTCTGGACAGCTTTTGCACATGTTTTGCCAATACTACTTCTTTCTTCTCTTTAGTTATTTTCTTAATGATCAAGTTTTAGCTAGAGAAGGAAGTCCTGTCTAAAAAAAATGGATGTTGATTTGTTCTGAAGAGAATGTGATATGAAATTGAACCCTGTAGGAGGAAATCTTTGTATATTAGAGATCTGTTGTAGATGATGTGCCAAGCTGAAATGGAAAGCCATTGGTATCATTGCCAGTTAGGGCTGAAACCCCCTCTGCCAGGAGAGGGAGAATTGTGGAGTCCCCAACAGAAGTCCTTTCCGGAGGTGGAGGATAGCGTGTTGGGGTCCACCTCCTTGAGCTGCCATAGCCAGCACACATGAATCAGAAAAGATTCTGCAGAGGTTTTAATTTTTTTTCTAAACGAGCAATGGAGGCTTACGTGCTGTGAAAACCCAGCTGTCCCCTATTTCTTTCCTGTCTCATTTCTCCTATAAAATGGGAAAAGCACTTCCTCACCTCCCAGTGCTTGCTTACCTCCCAGGGATGTTTTAAGGGGTACTACAATAAAGATTACAAGGTACGGTATGAAGGGAAGTATATTAGTACATTAAGAGATAGACAGAAGGATGAATATCACCCCTGAGGAGCAAAACCACCTGTCGTTCCTGTGACGGCTACAGAAACTACTGTAATATGTTTGGTAGCTTACACAATAGCAAAAGAAAGCTATTAAAGCAGGGAAAGCTGGCCAACAGATAAGCCCAAAGAATCTCTGTTCAAACACAGGTTTTTATTTGGAATTCTTCCTAGTTTGACATTTTCGCATTATTGCTTTTTTACTTTTTGAAACACAATCATTCTCTTTGTTATATGAATTTTAGACTTAATGCTGCTGACTTTCAAACGCGGCATCCACTCAGAGAAATGGAGACGTAGACGCGTGTATTGCAGAGTACTAGCAGAAAGCTCAGCTCGGAGTCATCAGTGGCATGTTGGTCTGATGGTCAGCAGCACTTTGAGTTATACCCGTCAGACGAACTGGCACTGGTGCTAAAGCTGCTGGGGAAGCAGGCAGGTCAGCTCTGGGTACCCCAGAGCTGCTAGCTAAGAGGGACCTCCACAAAACCCCATGTCATCTTCCAGGAGCTTCCACTGCTAAAGCCAAGGTACTTCTATTCATTTGCAGATAGAAGACTGACCTCTGTGGACAGGATTTGCAGTGAATTGAAGATGCTCTGTAAATCAACTGAGAATGTCCTAGAACACAATATATGCACTGACTGGTGGTGACAGTTGCGCAGGGAATGCTTTTGGAGTATCTGGGTTCACAAAGGCAGTACCTGACCCGTGTGCTACACAAAGCACCTGAAAGCAGCCGACACAGTGAATTCCTCCTAACTGAATGAGGATTATCACAGGCATTATTTTGTGCCTAGTGGAATGAAAACATTTGAGAGAAACACAAACTGTTGGTGGTGACTGTATTCATCCATTTCTAGAAAGAAAATTGGAGCAATTGTTTCCCTGGTTCAGTGGTTCCTTAGTGATAACTGCAGTTTCCTGACATCTGTCCTCCCTGTTTTTCTGCCCATCCCCAAGAACAGAGCTGATGTCAGAGTTATTTACAAGTGTATACAGGTGTATCTTAGCATCCAGGAGAGAGACTAGAAGAAGTGCAGAGCTCAGTGATTCACTGATCCTGTCTCTAGAGTCTGTCACATCTATTGTGAACAGATATTCTATATAACAGGTACAGTATCTGATCATAAAACGTATGTCTTTTATATCACAGCTCTGATGTATTGCTTTGTGTTTTTATTACAGTGTTTCATGCAGAGGAAACTAGAGGGATAATAAATTCCAACAACAGGAGTATGATTCAAGCTCCTAGCAATATTTGGAGATCATAATTTTAATGAATAGTAGGCAATTTAGACAAATTACATTTTATGCTTGCAAACAGCACATTGTGAAGAGTAGTGATGTTTAATATGCGCTGTGCCATGACTATCAGGACAACATAAAGCCCCACGTATGAACATTAAAAACATATAAGCAAAACATCACACGTCCTCACCACTTCTCAGCCTGTAATAGCAAACACCTATCCAGCTATTGACCCCAATCGCAAGTAAAATTGGTAAGAAGCATTTTATGCTTGATCTTTACACTTACACTCAGGGGTCCATACTGGGACCAGTGCTGTTCTGTATCTTCATCAGTGACACAGACAGTGGGATTGAGTGCACCCTTAGCAAATTTGCAGACGACACCAAGCTGAGTGGTGCAGTTGGCATGCCCGAGGGATGTGATACCATCCAGAAGGATCTCAACGACCTGGAGAAGTGGACCTGTGTGAACCTCATGAGGTTCAACACAGCCAAAGTGCAAGGCCCTTTACCTGGGTTGGGGCAACCCCTCTGTCTCGTCCCACTTGGTGGGCTGTGAGGCCGGTGAATCTTTGTGATCCCCTGAAAGGTGTAGTGACTAAGCAGCCAATCTCTGCTCGGTAGAACCACAAAGTCGATAAAATCTGGACAATGACTCAGAGGAACAATACAAAACAACTTTATTCAAATGAATAGGCCGGATAACACTGGCTGAATTCAATGTGGGAATCAGATAAAGTGTTTAGGCAAAGTCAAACGATTTTAACCATGATTGTTTGGCATTGGTGTGAACCAGAACTCTGGTGCAGGAAAGCAGAGAAGACAGGAGAAGACAGAAAAGGAAGAAAGAGGAAAAATAAGGGGATAGAGAAGGTCTCACCACCCTTGGAATGGTCTCCAGCAATGCTCATCTGTGCCCAGTAGGGTCCACTGGCACTCTCGGGTTCCTCTGGTGGTGGGGGTCAAGCGTACACCGACCCCAGACACGCCAGGGTCTCCCTCTTTATAGCTCTCAGTCTCTCTGCTGAGCGTGTGCAGTTCCTCCCTCCGCGCATTCCAAAAAAGGGTCTGCGGTCCCAGGACATGCGTGGGTGGAGCTGGGGTCTGTGCTGGGTTTTGCCCCCTCCACTGCCATCACTGCAAAGTGACCTCTGATGCCTGCACATGCGCGGTGACATGCCTCCAATGCCGAGAGGGGGGATCACCTAGGCACAGGTTCTGCCCCTCCTCCGAGGCAGGGGGGCTGGCGCCTCCAGGGTGGAGAGCTGGCAGGGGACAGGGGCTGCTCCCCATAGCCGGGCAGTCCCAGTTAACGGCGCAAAGCAGCACCTGTCTGAAAAGAATGGTTTAAGGCATCGGAGCTCATGTTGGCATTTAGCAGTCCATCACACCCTCCTATCAACACAGGCTGGGTGCTGGAGGGATTGAGAGTAGCCCTGCGGAAGACTTGGGGTTAGTGGTAGATGAAAAGCTGGACGTGATCTGGCAACGTGCGCTTGCAGTCCAGAAGGCCATCAGTATCCTGTTCTGCATCAAGAGAGGGAAGTGATTTTGCCCCTCTGCTCTGCTCTGGTGGGAACCTATCTGGAGCACTGTGTTCAGCTCTGGAACCCTCAGCACAAAAAAGACATGAACCTGTTGGAGTGGCTCCAGAGGAGGGGCACTGAAATGATCAGAAGGCTGGAATACCTTTCCTATGAAGAAAGGCTGAGAGTTTTAGGGTTGTTCAGCCTGAAAAAGAGAAGATTCCGGGGAGAGCTTATAGCGGCCTTTCAGTACCTAAAGTGTGTTTAGAAGAAAGATCTTTTTAGCAGTGTATATTGCAACAGGACAAGAAGTAATGATGTTAAACTAAAAGAGGGCAGATTTAAAATAGATGTAAGCAAGAAATTTTTTACACAGATGGTGGTGAAACACTGGAACAAGTTGCCCAGAGAGGTGGTAGAAGCCCCATCCGTGGAAACATTCAAGGTCAGTTTGGACATGGCTCTGAGCAATTTCCTCTATTTGAAGATGTCCCTGCTTGCTGCAGGGGAGTTGGACTAGATGACCTTTGAAGGTCCCTTCCAACCCAAATCATTCTATGACTCTATGATTTCGAAGGTTGAGAGATTTGTATTATGCAAGGAACAGACTGGGACAACTTTTACATCATCTTGCTTACTGCAGAACATGGTTTAAAGTGCACTAGTAGTTTGATTTTGATAGTTTAATTCTACAAGCCTCCAAAGCATACTTGCTTCCTTTTCATAATGAAAATATGAGTCATAATATCTGCTGTCAAATACCTACGTCCAGTCCTAACAGAATGGGAAGATCTATCTGCTCCTCTTGTTTGATACCCTTGGACTGGAGAAGAAATGGAGATAGACCTCAGTGCTTCTACATTAGCACTTCAGCTCAGATCAGAAGAGCGCTTTGGAAGTGAATAGTCACATCTTCCCCACTTTTGTGTACTCTAGTTCACACCACAGAGCAGCATTGGAGCATGCAAACCGAACTCCCCTCTAAAACAGAAGTTGAACTCCAAGAGTCTACCTGATATATCCCCAGTGCTAATGGGTCTTGTGGTATTGTTGTTCAGTCTTTCATTATTCAGCCACTTCATATACCTCTAGAAGACTGGGCTTTCAATTTTCCTTGAAAATGCTTATTCCCAAGAAGCTGCTGAGGGTATGTTTGGAGTCTTCATGTTCCAGAGGAAAATGGGGACAAATGCTCACTGCAGCACTTAGCTCTTCTGGAGGCTGTCTCCCACCTGAGTCCTAGGATCCTTGCACAGCTGTGTTGATGTAAATGCATTTTGCATGCTGCATTTTAAATGTGACTTTTGCATGAAGGTGGCCTATGCTTTTGGAGTCAACTCTGCTTGTATCTGTCTGCACCGATTATGGGGACAAGAACATCATTAGAATGTGTCAAACTGGTTGTATGTTTGCAAAAAACTAAAAGCAATCTAAATAGTCAGTAGTGGAAAAAGAAAGGAATAATCACTGTGAGCTAGTACTTGTCAGTTCTTTTCCTTCTGTGCTGAAATGTACAATGATGCCAGTTTCTAGAATCTGATGTACATTTGTAAGTCCACACAGTGCTAAGACCTTTGGTTTCATAAAGCAAAAAACAAAAGTCAGGTCTGTTTCTAACACAAATGCTTTTGCACCTTCTCAGCTACTATGTGAAGGAATAAAAGCTTCTGATTTTGTACCTATAGGCCTGAGTTCCAACTTCTCTCTAGACTCTGGTCAAAACCTACTTTGGTGGAAAACGTTCAGAATAAAATCTTAACAGTGTGATGCTAGTCAAACACATCCCTTGTACTAACCCCCCATCTGTACTAATTACAGAACTGGCACATCATGCTCAGTTTGGGGCTACCCAGCACAGGAAAGTCATTGACCCATTGGGCTGAGTCCAGAACGCAGGCATTAAAGTGACAAGGCACGTGATACAGCATGTGTTATGTTAGGAGAGGTGATCTGAACTGGGTTTGTTCTGTCTTAAGAAGAGAAGGCTAACAGGGTTTCTTATTTCTGCCTGTAAATTCCTAATAGGAGGTTATAGAAAAGAGAGAGATGACTCTTCATAGAAGAGAACAGCTAAGGGATGACCTGCAACTGTCACAATTTGCTGCAAGGGAAACAGCAATTAAATGTTAGGATTTTTTAATTTTTTTTTTTTTATGATGAACATGGTTATCCACGGGAATAGGAGTCCAAAGAGGCTGTGAAATTTCTGTAATTAAAGATGTTCAAAAACTGACAAAGAAAAGCCCTAAGCAACCTGATCTAGCATGACAGTTGAATCTACCTCCAAACTTGGACCCACTTTGAGAAGCAGGTTGGATCAGAAGACCATGAGAAGTCCCGTCCAAACAAAATTATTTTATGATTTTTTGATTCTACTTTTTATTTACAATGCTAAGCCTAGGGAGTAACTGGATGTGAGATAATTCCTGGCCATAGCTGGATTTAGAAACATGGTGGCTTTGAAAACCAGGGACATACTCTATGAAGCCAAGATAAAACAAACATTAACACAAAAAAATTGTGAAAAAAGGGCAAATAGATATGAATAATAAATGGAAGCACTACTGTACAGTGTACAGCATGAAACAGAGCTGCTGCAGTCACTTCAAAGTCTCCAAGATAAAAGTAAAAGCAGTTACTGGAAGAAAACACATTGTCCGAAATCACTAATTTAGTTATTGTGTCTTCCTCATGCACTAACCCAGTGCAAGGAAAGAGTTTCTGGAGAACAGATTTCTGATCTACTGAATCAACTGATTCTGTTGTTGTTTGTTTAATGACATTGTTTGGCAGCTCCCCTGGTTTGCTAAGTGGACACAAGTTGTTATTTTTCAGATCATGAGTAGACACAGTGAGAGTAGAGAAAACCTTCTGGTTTGTTTTGTGACTCTGTGCACTGCTGTCACTGCAGTGAATAACTTGCCAAGTGAATTACTTCCGCACCGGACCAGTGTCCCCCAAGGACCGAGGAGTAGGTGTCGTTCACAAACCCTGTATGAGGTCAAGTCCGCCCCATGTGGAGCCAAGCAGTTCAGTCACAGCAGAGACATCTGTGACACACATCACTGAGCAGAGGGGTGTTTGCTTCTGTCTTCTGCCCTCGTTTGTACCAAAACCACACCTGTGAAAGAAGTCTAGCAGCCTTTCACTAAAAGACACATTGTGGTCAGTCGTGAAGGGTAATTCCCCCTTCCGGACCTCTACTTTTCTACAGTCATTGCTGAGGTGACCGGGCGTGTCCTTTGCAAGCGGAAGGACTGTCAGTCATTATATTGAACATCTCTTTAACACAGGCCATGTCAGACAGCAAGGGCAACTGAATACAAGATTTTCTCATATGCTGTAGGCACTAGGAGATAGCTATGAGATTCTCAGCACTTGTAGATCTTTCAAATTACTCTTAATTAAAATGTATTAGCAAGTCTTGGTAATTTATGCATTGATCTGTTGCAGCACGGAGTCAGGAAATGATTTCTGATTTCCTTCCCTTTCATTCTGATTTCATGGTTCCAGTGCTTTTTAGTATCACTTTAATGTAACTTTACACCAACTGACTCCAAATCCTTAATTAAGCTAATTTTTTTCTTCCTAATTTTAAAATATGCAGGATTTTAAAGTACAACACATTATTAAGAATTTAATTCAAGTCATTAATGAATTATTAATTCAGGCTAATAGCAAAAATGTAATAATGATTGTAGAAATCAGTACATGCTGTGAGACCATTGCAAAAGCTCATTTTAACATCTCCCTGAAACAAAATATTTCAGAAATAAAGACACCCCTGCATTATTTGTAGTCCCATACCCATGAACTAGTACTAGACTAAAGCAACATTATGGCATAAATAAAACCTTAGTAAATTCCATTTGTATTTCTAACACTGCTGAACATGTTGCTTGGCAAGCATCAAGCAGTGTAAGGTCTTCAATATCCAACCGATTCTCTCCTTGGCATGAGAATGTTTCCTAGTTAAGATGGAGTTTCACATGCTCTGCAGCTTCAGGAAGAGGAAACATCTTGGTTTGTCTGGTCTGAAGTGACCCTACTGTTGAATCACCCAAAACCCCTACAAGTTCGGCCCTGGCATGAGGAGACAAAGACACTGCTACTTCTCAAGCTCGCAGTAGCTTTACAGACACACACCAAGGCAGTATCACCTCAGAATTTTTTTTTTTTTCTGCCTCAGAGTGAGAAACAATCTAGTACATACATGTCCAGTCTTCCACCTGAATTTCTTCCCATTTTGCTGGGCATTCTTAGTGGCAGGATCCAAGTGCTCCACATTAACTAATGTGTTTGTTTTCCTTGTCTCCTCGTGATACACTAAAATATTATACCCCTTTGGGGGAAACTGAGGCACACACGGGGCATTTGTGGAAGAGAGGGACCGATCAGTTCCTTCTGCTCCACTCACACAGCTGACATGTCAGCTTATCCTTCCACCTGGAAAAGTGAAGTTTCCTTCCTGAAGAGTGAAGAATCACTGTGAGTTTATTTCTTTTAAAACCTTATTTCCCATCCACATTTGAGATGTTGGTTCCCATCCTACAGCTATAGATTAGAGAAAAAGAAAACACGACTTGCATATTTTTAAGCACAGATTGCAGAGAATTTCAACATACTGATTGTTCAGGCAGATGAATCATAGTAAGTCTGATGCCTGATAGGCTGCATTGCACTTATATGATACAGCATCCAGCACCTGGGGTGTGGCAATCTGATGCAACACAGCCCTGCTCACTGACACGCCACCAGAAACACAGAGGCACCTGAGATAACGCGGTTATATTTGGATCCTTTTGTTACAGGAGTTTTGAAGTTTTCATTTCTTTTGTCATTGATTCCAGGAGGCTGAACCACTCAGTGTCTGGGTCCACCTGCCTCATTTCCTCTACAAAATGGTTCTTAATTTAACCTTTGCCATGTCAGACTTCCTACACAGCCTTACTTTTTGTGCTTTAACACTTACTATTCAAAAATCAGTGACCTGTCTTTCCTGTTCAGGCACAAGAGAGAAAATGGAGCTCGATCCCGCCATTGGACAACCCACAAAAAATGGGTTGAAAATAGCAGCTTAAGAAGATCTGGGGTTTGAATACACCAGTAAAAGCAACTGAATTGCAGATGTGTGCCGGGTTACATGAGTTTCTCATGCATTTCCTGTACATATCATTAAAAGAGATTCATGCTGTATTTTCCCTTGTGATTGAGGCAGGATAGAAGAATGTACATCAGGAGCTGCAGAAGGTAATCTCTTAAATTTTGTAACTAGATTACATTGGGCTGGATACTTGCAGCCCCAGTACCCTGGGATTCTGATTCAACTGAGTCTTTGTATTGACTTCACTGGGATCTGAATGTGTCCTGGACTGTTGACAATGAGTTTGAATGACCCTCAAACAGGGATATTAGTGCTTCAGTTGCTTCACTTGCCAGGATCCTTTCTTTCTGATTTTTTTTTTTTAGGCTTTAGTTTCCTTTCATTTTTCCTGTCAAAATATTAATGATAGCATTTTTCCTTCATTAACTTTCCTAAGCCCGCAAAGTTACCCGCAAAGGAATGTGCAAAGTTTAGAAATTCTGCAATTGGTTTCTTAGAAAACTCTGTGAATGGCAACAGATCACCCTCAGGAAGAGCACTGGAAAAATAGTGGCAATTTAAGTGTTGTAATCAAACTTCTCCAGCCCATTAAGTTGTGCAATTTTGCTTATAATCTCCAGTATACTAACAGAGGAGGAAAGCACCTGGACAAGGAATGGTAAACATAAATCAACAGATAATGATATCCCTCTTTCAGTCACACTTATTACCAAGAACATTAGAGACTTTATGCTTATCCATTTAGAAGAGTATCTGCCTGAACATATAAGGCTGGCAGTAATTACAGGATACAAACTGATGGATCTGGAGTTGAAGAATTTTCCCTATTGAAAAATGCTAGAAGCAGAGAGGTAGAAGGATGTTTTCCTCTTATTTATTTCTCTTAATTTTTGTTTGCTTGCCGGTGTCCTTTCCTTTCTTCTCATTATCACTAATTTGGAGAGATGACAACGCTGTGCTTCTGCTACTGTCTGGCCTAATGATGCTGTTTGCATTTTTGTAGAGGCTACATAGTGCTTTTTTCCGCCTTCTCTTTGATATGCAGAGATCTGATCACTACAATAGAAGGGAATCAGAACAGATATGCCCAGCTACAGAGACTTTCCGAATTTCTGCTTGCAGTTTTCAGTAATGGCTTTGTATGTGGAGGGCAAAAGTCTCTAAAGGATCATGTGTACTACTGAAGGAGTTAGTGTTCCTTATCATAAACACAGTAGGCTGTTGCTTTCTACAAATGTTCCTAGACATTACTGCTGTTTTATTTTCTTTTTTTTTTAATATAAAATTCTCATTGCTATTGCCTACGGAATGAGACATGAGCTAATGATGCTTTGCAAAGAAGTTCAGTCCTGCTGACACAGGAGTGATCCAAACTTAACTATATGTCAGATTCAAAAGTTATCTTTACTGACATTTCTGAGAATTGCTGCTGGCAATGTAATTCTGGATGTGGATTCACTTACAGTTCTTCAAAATGCTGTTTAAAATCAAGATACTGGGTTAAAAAGGCAACCCAAGGACAAGATTCTTTCTACTTTTAAATACATCCTTAAATGACACTAACAAAGTTGCAACCCTCAAAAACTGATCTGAATATGGCCCTAAGCACATTTAACAGCTACATACCAAGTCTAGGCTTGATTCTCTATGTTCCGTGCATCCAAACCTCCCACACAGCTGCCTCTTTCATGAAAGCATGAGCAGAACTGCAGAGGAACAGCCCAAGTGCTCAGTGTTACAGCAGTGGAAGGCAATAGCAAACCCTGGAGAAAAATTTTGTTTGGGTAGTTACCAAATCCGCCAGTTGTATAAATCACCTGAATTCTGGGCTCTCCTCATTGCGTGGTGTCAAATATCTCTGCTGTCTTACGACAAAGGCAAATTACCAAAGGAATTGGTAGGAAACAGAATTTATTTGTGCAGGAATCCACGTCTACAAGAGTTACAGACATTAACCACAAAATGTCCCCTAGCCCAACTGAAGGCACATTTTCAAAGATTACCTCAAGTTCCTTCCTACTTACTGGAGACTGATTCATATGGTGCAAGAGACAATCCTGGATACTAAATATGTCGCACAGCAAGTTACTATCAATACTTAAAACTGGAATTGAGAGATAATACTTCACTGACATTCCGAATGAGATACATGAGTAGAAATTATATTTTTCAGAGAATAGGGAAGGCTTCAGGGCTCATTCTGAGCTTACTGTGGTCATCTATTGCTGCGATGCCATTGACACTGGATAAGCCGTACTCGATATACACTGTTGTAACTGATTTCCAGATTACTTCCTCAATATGAATTAAATTGTGTGATAATGTGAAAGGGCATGATTATGACAGTTTGGGGTTTTATCACACTTGCTTTTTAAAGGAGGAGAAGACAAGAGAGCTAATGAAGGAAAGGGGCTTGATTTTCTGATTCCCCTGCAGATCTACAGCTTTAATTCCCTCCCCACCCCTCCAGACATAAAGGATCCAAGCAAGAAAATTTCTCTACCGAAAATATGAAACTTTGCAGGAGAACATAATAATTATTTTTTTTAAAAAACATTTAACTTCTTTTTAACTTTTTTTCCGCCTAATGGAAATATTCATAATGTGCTCATTTTGGCTCAGCTGTGTTAAGTTCTTCAGGAAAGGGGCAGTTCCCTGCTCTGTCATTGCATCTGGTCTGCCACCATCACCAGTACCAGACATTTTGGATGCAAGTCATCTTGCTGAAATCTAGGTGTCTGAATGAAGGTGTCTGACCCAAGCCTATCATCCTGAGCTCTCATCGCAGACAAATAAATCTTGGTCAATATATTCAGGAGAGTTAAGATGTGATTCATATGATGAAATGCAGAGGTCTTTGGGGTGCGCTGAATCACTGGCCGTCTTCTTCAACTGAATTGACTGGGACCTTAAAACCAGCTGTTTTATACACACCCATAAACAGGTGAGCTGAATCTTGTCCCTTTTGCAACTGTAGTCAGTAGAAAGCACAGTAGAGCGAGCTCTTCATGGGAGTCCAAAGCACAGCAGTGCCCTCTATCTTGTTTTCATTTCGGAATCACAGCTTTTTGGCTCAGGAGTTTTCAACTTGAAAACTAGTGAATAAAAAGTGACTCGTTAAGAACCAGTTACATTATCTGATGGTAAAAATCAACAATGAATAACCTCACTAAATACAAGCCTTCCTCCTTCAGGGCATAATTCAGTTTAAGCAATTTTCCCTTTTCTCATTGCTAAACATCTCTATTCAACTACCCATAGAAAGAAGAGACCATCTAGATGTCACCCTATCACTTCTTCTCTGTAAGACTCTCCTCCTTGTCCCTGCGTGGAATCGCATACATCCTTCATACGATAAGGAATATTTTGCCCTCACAGAGACACCATGGAGTCTTTTACTTGCTCAGTGTTTCCCTTGCAGCCAACATGAACAATAGTGCAATTTTATTTTATCATTAGAGCGCTAAAAAATTGCTTTACTTATATTCATCCATAGTAATTCCCTCAATCACTGCAAAATCCTGGCACTGATACCAATATTTTCTGTTTGGTTTAGGGATAAATTAGTTGCCTTTGAATGAAGGATGTCTCTGACTGATCTCCACTAAAGCAAGATTTACCTGGAGATTTATTGCAGCTTTGCCTTTTTGTTTCCCCATGGGAAAGTTCACAAATGATGCAGCAATCTTGTTCCAGTAATACTGTGCTTAAACACACTTCAAGGGTTATTTGGTATTCAGGATGTTCTTCCTGCGAGAAGAGAAAAAATAGCCAGTTGGTAAAACCAGACTGAGATTTTCAAATAGTATGATAACGACTGTTTAACAAAACAAATCTTACTAGCATCTCATTCAGACAATAACCGCCCGGAAAGTACCTGCGCTGAAATAAATGCCTTAATGTGAGGAGTGCAAAGCAATAGAAAAGGATTAGTGGAATCTCATTGTATTCCTGTGAGGAACAGTTATTTGCATTTTATTGGTGACTAATTTGAATCCTGCTAGTTCAGTGAGTTACTCCAAGCCATGATGAAATCACAAAGAAGTGCAAGAATCCCAGCTCCTGGTTCTTTGCTCCAGCAGGTTGCTTTATAGGATTTCTGGCCCCTCTGGGAAGACAAAATTGAGGCCATACCTATGGCACCTGGCAATCAGTAGGAACACGGCA
>NW_010428400.1:21328-22189 GCF_000710305.1 Buceros rhinoceros silvestris | reverse complement strand
CAATCAGGAGGAACACGGCAATCAGCAGGAACACAGCAAACAGACTCAACCCATGGTTTGTCCACTCACTGCTGTGCCTGCTCCATCAGGAGCAGCTGAGCTGTGCCAGTGCAGCAGTGTGCAACAGGGAGTGAATTTTGCCTCTCAGCAAGGCTTATGAGCTTGGTACCAGCCTGGCAACTGCCTTCACAGCTTGGCACTAACACTGTCTCTGCCCTGGCTATTTGGAGACATATGCTTTGCACTGCGGGCTTCACTTCAGAGGACTTTTCAAGTCCAGAACTGCTACCCCGTCTGTGTCCTTCTCCACATCAACGTTAAGTTTGTGAAGACTTGCCACTTTCTGTGGTCCACAGCAGATCCAGTCCCTAAACAGGGCCCACCATTTCCAGTCTTTGATGGTAATACTTGCTATAATGTAATTAGGTAAGGGTGTGGTTTTAAAATCTGAAGTTGGAGCCAATGGAGATATTTTAGAATGCTAAGCCTTCTACAGCTGGAATATTTGGCTTGGAAGACCAAAGTTTTTTGGTTACAAGTGCACCCTGGGGGGTGAGCAGCAAACCTGATGCCCTTTTCCTCTTTGCTCCAGCTTCAGAGCCAGTGAGCCCAAACAAATCAAGTCTGCTGGCTTTCGTTTCCTGTAACCTTCCAGCTAGAACTAATGGTTTCTGTGTGGCTTTATCGCGGTACTTTCCAGCTCCCAGTTTCCGTTTCATTTATTAGTCACCTTTCTTTAATATCGCTTGTGGGGAATGAAAATAAAAGGCTCAGTCCACAGCAAATAATCCTTGTGCAGCTTTTCTTGCGACTACATGGGGGCATTAGTATCTTCAACACTAAAATGCTGATGTCTTTGGA
>NW_010428400.1:0-21225 GCF_000710305.1 Buceros rhinoceros silvestris | reverse complement strand
AAGTTGTTGCTCTCTGTGAAACATGAAGAGCCTGATCTCAATCTTATTGATAATAAAGTAAATTAATAGCAACTAATGGGAACTCGGTAACTGCTGCACCATTTCAAGCCAGGAATCCAGTTCTTGCAGCACTGTCTATGTCCCTGTTCAGCAGCAGTTACATTAGAGGACGTGACAAGAAAGGCTTTAGAAACAATTACAGCATGACCTGCCTATAGAGATTTCTTCCTAACCTCCAGTTCAAAGGTTGGTTTGTGCCTCGAAATACAAGCCTTTGTGTCCGTCTCTAAAGGCTTGGGTGGGTTACTTGTAGTCATTGTCATTTTAACTTCATTTTCTTATGATTCTTCAGTTTCAGTAAAATCGAGGAATTACATCATCACAGCAGCCATAAAGTCCCGTATTAATCTCACGAGCCTGACAGAAACTGTGTATGGCCTGGCACATGAGTTATGAGTGGAAAAACAAACAAAAAGCTTCCAGGAAAGAAAGCATGCCCTTATTCACTCCCTGGGTTAGGCAGGCTTTGTTTTACATGTGCATGGGGACACACTTGTTGTGTGCATAGCAAGACTGATCGTAGAGTGAACATCTGGAATTCATGCAAATCCCTCCTCAATCAAACACTAAACCCCCTGTTTTATAGCATTCTACCAGCTGTGTTAAAACACATCTGACATCATATCTGCACTCCAGCTGCCCTTGTGCCCACAGGTCTCTCGTTCCCTAGGGAGGCACAATGTCTCTCTCTACTAAGGCAATCTGGAGGAAGAAAAAGGGAGAGGAACCTCATCCTGCACAAAGGAAAACCAAGTCGATCATAAAGCTTGTTCCCTTACAAGCAGCTGGGAAAAGTCACACACATATCATGGCTGTTTGCCTTTGCAGACTTGTGTGAACATTTCCTTAAGCTTCAAGCCACATGGATTTAAACTAAAACTGTGTTTAGCTCTATGACTAGGGTTGAACTATTCTAAATATTGAGAGAGTACCTTGGGAGGACCATCATATGGTATTGTAACCAGCATGTCAAATCAAAAGTGACTCTGAGGGCATTTGGGGGCCATTTGCTAAAGGGAGCAGAGCAGGAATATGACAGAAGGAATTGACTGTGGCAGGACCACATAATGGAAAAACTACTACTTGCTCATGGCTTAGGAGTATTAGTGGGACAACTCACCACTGCCCTGGTCTCCCACTTCTGCTGTTCTGTGACCCAGTCCAAGTCCTGCCTCCACATCTCCTTCAGCCTCTCCACACTCTGTTCCCACCAATCCTCTAGCCCTGCCCTCCGGTTGTGTTGCGCAGGGCGCATGTGCTAGTGGGAGAACTGCTCACCCAGTACTGGAGGACGGAGGGAAAACAGTGGAGAACTGAATGCATCCTGGGCAGGGGACTTGAAATAAGGTCTGAGAACCCAACTGCTTAAAAGTGACAACTGTGTTCCAATATGTTTGTGCTATTCACAGCACAATGTAGGCCCTCTATTGAAAAAACCCTGGCAGTCTATTAGCGGGAAACAAAAATGTGTCTTAATAAACTTATTTTTACAACAGATGGACATATTGAGGGTTGACTAGAAAATAATAGGTATTAGAATCTGGGCTTTGTAGAAAACTGATAAGACGAGTAAAAGAACAAATGCACAGCCTGCAGAATAAAGGCTAATAAGAACAAAAGAACAAAGGAAATACTAATGGTGCTGCTATTTTACTAGATAGAAATGAGAGAAAGGACAATCTTATCCAATGATGAGGAAGGTATTTTCTGTCTAATAGTAAAACAGGCATTAAATTAAATTAAATTAAATTGAAATACTGCGTTTGGATTACTTGCAAGCAAAAACCTTAAAAGAACTGTCTGAGGAGCTAGTTATATTGTTGATTGAGAAGATCCAGAAGGCTGAAGGGAAAGTAATGCTGGTCTAATATTTGGAATAGAGTAGGTGATGTGACCCTGACATTCTTTCCAAGCAAAATAACGGCTGGCTAGTATTGATTTCAATTAACTTAGAAAGAAAGGAGGCAAAAATAACAAGGCTGAGTTAGTGGGAAAAGAGTCTTGTCAAACTGAATACAAGCTTACGACTCCATAAACTTGGTTGATAAGGGTCACGATGTTGATACATGTCATAATATATAATGTACCATGTCTAAATATTCAAAGGACTGTAGTTTGGCTGTAGATCCCACAGTAACACAGCCAAAAGTGCTGCATGGTAGTTACAGAATGACTCCAGTTGCCACTTCCGTAACGTGGCTGCAATCAGGGCTTGGTCATGTATTAAATATTCAGGCTTGATAAGGCATTTGGCCTGAGATGTATATTATTTGATAAGCGAGAAGAATTATTAAAATCCCCCTGAGACAACTAAAATGAATATAAATGACTGTCACAGTATGATTATGGATGAGAAATCACTAGGAAGTACATGAATTCCTGGTGAGAGGCTGCTGAGAGCTGTTCATCTTCCTAAACTCTTGAATGTTGTTGATGATCTAAAGAAAACTTAAAATCATTGCTGATAGAATTTGCAGATGACATATAGAATGGGGAAATGACAAATGAAAAAGAAGACAAATTGCTGATAGGGAGTGATCTTGATAGCATGATAAGTGTATTACTGTAAAAAAACTACGTGTTTTGACACAGGCAACAAACAAAACAGACGTTCGGCAGTGGGAAGTAGTCGTTAAAAATGGCTCCATGATTATGACAAATGACTGTCTGACAACAGGGGGGACTATGGCAAAACAAACAGAGTAGTGTCTGTCTGGGTACATAGAGTAACCGAGGATTACTGGAATATTAGGTATACTCTCATAAACCTGGTGGACACTAGATAAATTCACATTTGAAGTAGGAGATATGATGAGGTGATAGTGAATTATTCACTGTAACAGTTTGCAAGGTGTGTTCTTGATCTGTTGTCACTGAAAAAACTATAATCACATCTTCCTAAAGGACTAGGTCAAAGAAGTCCCATGGCCAGTATGCTGCTCAAGGCCAGACTGCAAGATACCTTTTCATTCATAATCTATGAAGTCTGCTCGGAGGTATTAGATTTTTTTTTCCTTCAAGTATTAAATAAGACCACCTCCCGCACGTCCATCTTGCTACAGAAGTGAACATCATTTCTGAAATTCAATAAGATTCCTTCAACTATCACATAATATTAAAGACACTATTCAAAGTCCATGGCAATTAGAAAGAGTTTCTTCATTTTCTTTTTGGTCTATGGGCCAGCCTTTTAAAGGGGGAAACCAGGGACACTGGTTTCAGCAGCCATTCTGTAGAATAACAACATGGCAAAGTGGGCCTCTCCCAATGTTACCCCACGTAACTGAGATACAGCAACTGTATCTTCAGTTTATGATGGCTTATGATGCAAGAGAAATCTTCATCTGAATTACAGGCCAGTACTTGCTTCAAAATTTCCTGTGATCTTGCATTTATGATTTTGTACAATTTTCTTATACCACTGGAGTGTACATTTCATGAATAAATTCTATTATCTCTGGAACTTCACTGATTAAAAAAAGAGCACACACATGGTTTCAAAATAGTTAAATTCATTCTTCTCACTCATCACAAGAAGAGTTGCATGAACAATCCATATTGAATGATTTACTCTGTAAATTTACAGTTTTAAGGTGACTTTTTAAAAATAGCCACCTAAGATATTTGCCACCACCAGATGAATCTTTTGTTACGGGCATATTTGCACACGCAGCTGATACAAAACCGATTTCCTCTGAGTCCTTATGCAAGCATCCAATATGGACACTGTGGGTCCGATCACGTTGCTGATTGTTGTCTCATTAGTGTTCTATTCACGGCCTCTGCCCCATCTCCCGCAAACACAAATAGCCTTAATACGTTTTGCTCTCTGTGTGGTGGACAAAAATTTGGGAACATACTTGTATAAATTATTTGCATCACTGACTCCATCTTCTGATTTTTCAGCCATTTTATCACTGAATCTAATTTAGAAATGGATAAGGTGGAACACCAAGGGTGTTGGGGTTGGCTCCACACATCCCACTATACAGCTGTTGAGGAATCTGCTTTCTTGGATGGATGAGAAATTTTAAGCTTGGAGTCTGTTTCATCTAGGCTGATTCTTTCGATTTCATGATAATGCTTCTTGTGCAAACACTGTCCTTCACCTTAAGTCTCTTTCTTTCCTAGCGTTTACTCCTCCAATATTTTCACAGTGAACAAACCTACATGTTTTTCTCTAAGATGGGCTGAACCATATCATTTTAGGAATTCCTCTAATCACGTAGTTCAGATTAAATTTCTCCCTTGACTACCAATCATAAATTTTATTCCAGATGAATTGTTATCATTTCTTTATAAAATAACAACACTCCCTGCCTGAGACATTACATTTATTTCTTCATAGCTATGCTACACTAAAGGCCTGTATGGTTATTAAAGACATCTTTAAGAGAGGTAATAGATGGGTGCAGTTCATGTTCTAATTGATCCGCTGACAGAGTTGGCTTAAGAGATTCTTACCATATCAAACATTTGTTTTTCTGTTTTCTTTTTTTTTTTTTTAGTAATGCTGACACAGACTTATTCTTCGTGTTTACTGTTTGTGTTTCAGACCTCAAGAAGTACTTGGTGCCCATTTTTAACATCTCTTCAATGATGCTTTTTTCCTATGAATCCTTTCTTCTATTTCATCCTCAGTTTATCCAAGTGTTTTCCCCATTTCTGCAGTTTCTAGATAAGAAGCTTCCAGCTTGCTGTAGAATTTCTTCAGATTGGTCCTTCAGTCCAGACTTTTGTACTTGGTACCTACTTTTGCCTTTTGTCATATTCCCCGATGCATTTGAGTATGTTCTCAAGAACACATAAATTTCCCTTTTGGCATTAAAAGTCACCTCAACATCAACAGATATCAGAATCAGTTGTAATTCTATGCCAAACATTAAATCAGATCTGTCCCAAAATCTTTCTTTCAGGAATTTCACTGGTAGATTCTCTTCAGGACTTGGGGGGCCCTGGTTGCCCTGGCAAAGTTGCCTAATCAGGGACGACCCTGCATTGACATTTTTGACACTTTAACGGCAGCAAAGGTTAAATTAACCATACAAGCTGGTCTTGCAGCCAGGTCCATGTGCAGTGTGGGTTCAGCCCCTGTACTTGCTGTTTTGGCTTTTCCAGTGATGCAGGCAAACCTTGAAATGTTCACCGCAATAGGACGATGAGAATTCATTCTTGCTCCAAATCAAATGCAGGAATGGGCTGAAGTCACATCAGTTACATAGCATCAAGTGCAAAATAATGCACATATTTAGGTTATGAGTTTGCTGGGCACATAACCATTTTGTCACCACAGAACCAGGTTCCTATCAATGAAGCATTAAGATGGCTGAAGAGATTGTGCAAGGGTGTCCACCATCTCCTGAGCTAATTTAGGATAATGGCTGCTTTCAGCTGTTTCTATTATTATTTAACTAAGTGCCATGAATGTATGTCAGTATTCCTCGCTCTCCTTTGAAGCAGCTAAGGCTGCAGGACACCTCATCTGGTGCTAGTCTCAAGCTGCACTGCTGTGGGCTGCTGCTCCATGGGCTCAGGGAACTAACTGTTCTTCCACCTCAGGCTGCAGCAGCAGAAACCGGAGCAGATGTAGGAACACTGCCTTGATGTAGTCAGCTGTCCCCCTTCCAGTAGGGAAAGTGTCACTGGAGACCCCCTCACCATCACCTCACCAGTGATGGTGACATTCCCTGCTGAGGTGGCAACTTCTTACATGTAGCAGTCAGACCTCAGGCCATACCTCTCAGGGAGTGAAGTCAATACCCTGATGGCATCTCCTCAGTGTAACATACCGGACAATACCATCCAGATGTGTGAAATTCACATCTGAGGGAGTAAATGAATGTGTTAAGATGCAAAAGTACTTTTTGGAGATCTGAGGGCTTGAAAATCCAGATTTTGTGTCCACCTTGAAACAGAAACTTGCTGCTGGTCTAAGGCAGAAATCAGGTGTGTTTTCCTTTCATTGTGATTCCTCTATTTCAAAGACTGAGAATTTGAAATAAATGAATGTAGCTAGATGTAGATAAATGGTCTGTTATAAACATTCACTCTTCTTTTGTCCCCAAGCAACTTTTCACAGTTGATTTGAAGCACAACCATAATACTTCGCTTCCATAGTCATCAGGCTTCTGTATTTTGTGTGCTTATTTGTTTATTTGTTTTTTAGGGTAGGTATTTTCTCTGCAATAATATCCATTGATCATACTGAATGGCAAATATATGTTTCAGTACCATGGTTTGATTGCTTGACTTTTGGCTTACCTCCCGTTCTGTTTAGCTGAATTATAGCCTGGACAGACCTTCAGCCTGACCATTCTCCAAGGGTATTTGGCTATTTCTTCAATAATCCTTTCTTTTCATGACTTTTCAAATCAAAACAAATTATAAACTCAAGTGCTAATCCAGATTTTATTTTATTTTTCCTGAGAAGAGCATAAGCATAAAGAACACTTAATCAGGCATAACAGACAACAAAGGTATTTATTTTTCTGAATGATTTGTAGTCCGGTTTCTTCTTTTGTTGTTGCAGAAAAGAAGGAGGAATTAAAGCAGAGGTTCATTACTCAAGATGGCAACAGTCCCATTAGGGAGGGACAGCAGAAGGAAAACATAGCCATAATTTTACTTATTTTACGAGACATGAGCTCTTCCATACTTCTCTGAGCAGATGATACTAAGTTCAGTATAAAGAAATACAACACCAGTACAATAAATAAGAGAAGGATTACTGGTATTGTCTCAGCAGCATCAGATAGGAATAAATTCACTTTCTGTTACATTCTAATATGTTACCCACATACGTTGAAGCAGAACACCTGGGAGGGCTTAAGGTGAAGAGACTGGTTTTGGAAAGGAAGTTTCAGCAGCTCTCACTTTTGCAACAGGCTTTTTTGGGGGGTCTACCCACACAGCAAACAGCAAACAGCAGTCTTGAGCTCACTGAGCTGAGACTTTCTAGCCGTGCTGTTGGTTTCAGCTTGACATTAATATTCCTGCAATATAAAGCATCCATCCCATAAGTTGGACAACCACGCTGTCAGTGCAAAGTCTCCTTTAGCTGCTCTGTGGCTTTTCTATGGTATTTTCACCCCAGCACAGGTCATATGTGAACAAGTACTCGCCCATATCTACATCCTTTTAGAATGGCTTTTCTGGACATGTTCAGAATGGCTCAAGTCACACTGAAACTGCCGCAATAATGGGTTTGATATTCAGAAATGTATATTTGAAGGACAGCCAGACTTTAAAAATCTGCTCAGATGGTGCATAAATGAACCTATTAAGTACTTACAGATCCTTCCTGCAGATACCAAACACTTGCAACATGTACCCTGAGTGCCCTTTAAAAATTGGCCCCAACGCAGAGGTGCCTAATACAGAACTGCAGCTCTGCATGGGCTTCCTTTGCTTGTGGCTACTCACTGCTTGCAACGTGAGCTGCAGTAGCCAGACATTACCAGCCCTTTAAAAAAATTCCAGAATTTCATTAAGCACAATGATAATTATGTGGAGTGCTAAAGAATACTTGGTTTGCCTTGTCTGAAAGCTGCTTTAATGAAGGAAAGGAAGGCATAAGTAAGATGCTTTGTTTCCATTTTTGGTCTGTTTGCTAATTGTAAAAAAAAAAAAAGGGTAAAAAAACCTGCTTTAGTTGATCCTGTCATTGTCTGACAGCAAAGGAAATGTCCTTGGGAGGAACAAACATTCAATCTGTGTATACAGACAAAGCAGAAAAAATTGCAACCTGATAAATCACAGAAAATAATTATGAAAATCTAAAAATGCAGAAAAAACCATTATTATGGTCCAACCAGAGAGCAAATGTTTTTAGGTTTTATCAGCAATGTAAGGAGTGTAGCAGTATGCAGCCAGCTCTTAAACTGACCGCTCTGCATGGTTCCTTGATGTAATTTGGATGAAGCTGGATAACCTGTGATTTACTAAACTCTCTCCAGTTAATATTATCTGTTCAGAGTTTCCCAGCATATCAATACGGTCAGACCGGTGTGTGTCAGCTGCAGATTATCCTCTCGCTCTGCTCTGAGCTGTGAGGACATGTGTGCGCACAGCTGTGGATGTAAATCAACCTCTGGCCTGTCAGGTAATGCCCGCATGAAACCAGCCCAACACTGCCTGAACTTGGCTTACAACAACTGATGGAAAGAAATGATCATTCTGTTTATTAGTGCTTCTTCGTGACTAGAAACAGGTAGTGTTAGTAGTACAGGGAAAGCAACAGTTTTAGTGCTGGATGCTGGATTATTTACTAGAGTTGATTAGCATAAATTGAGAGCTATTTTCTTTGTTTTTAACTAGTTCTGTTGGTTTATTAAGGAAAAAAACCCAACAAACAAACAAAAAAAGGTGTTCAGATAAGCTACAAGGTTGGAACCAGGGGGAAAGAGCCATGAAACAGATTTGTCTCTCTCAAGAGTTAGGCTGGCCTTTTCAATACCAGGTCATCTTTCCCTGGAAGTAGCGGATTAAGAAATTATAGTGCATGAAAATGAAATAACTCTTTATTACATTTGTATGGTTCTGAATCACTGCTCTTGACAGGGCTGATAGCTCTTTAGTAAAGATCAGGTTAAGGAAATGTCAGTTGCTTTTCAATGTTTGCAATGAAGAATTTGTGAGGTCACATATTAATTTCTGTGGAGAAAAACTGTAATGTTGCCATTGATATTTATAATTTTATTGTATGATGAAGTAACGAAGCAGATTCCTAAAACAGGAATTAAAGGACTAGATGATCTTTAAAAGCTCCACACCATCCTATGCTTCTATGAGAATTCTGGGGCTGTGCACTTTGCTTTGGTGTCTACATTCTTCTATGAAAAATCTGTTTAAGTAGAATTACGTGCCTCTAGATTAACAACTGTCTGGACCCTTTTGATGGATGGATGCCCTGGATGTTGTGAAACAGGTAACTGATATCTGGTAAGGATCTATGCATGAATTACTTTGCTAAGCAAATTCATTACAAATCCATCATGTTAGCTGAAGGAGGCTTAATTATTTGGTGATATGTTATAAGCGATGGTAAACAATCACCCCCCTCTTATAATACAGTAATAGGATGCTAGGCAGGGAAGGAAACATTCCCTTGAGGTTGTTCTCAAGAGATAAAACTGTCATGTCTGGCCCAAAGGATAATAAAATATATTTACCCTTCAGGAATCTGTGCCCATTGTTCTAAATTGATTGCTATAGGATAGTTATATTAAACGATGATTTCTTCTTCTCCATTGCTTTCTCCTATTCATTAGTATGAAAAGATATTAACGCTTCTCAGAACCTTTGTCATTTCCCCAGCAAGAAGATGGAGATGTTACATCTAGATAAAGTTTCTTTGGTACAAACGAAGACAAGGAAGATGCAGGATATGAAACAGCAACAAGGGGACCAGCCTTTCTCACTCTTGCAGCCTCCTCTTGCTCTTGCTTGTAGAGCTTGACCATTGGCTTCTGGAGAAGCCTGAAGGTCCCATGGGCATACACATATCCTTACGGTGCTCTTCCACGTGCTCTGTGTGAGTCCCTGGAAGATAAACTGAGTTTCATTTCAATGGTTTGGTTTCAGTGCACCCTTTAAAAACTGGCAACCAGGTTTGTCTTCAAAAGCAGTATCTATGCACATTTCATTTATTTCCCAGTGACCAGTTATTTTCAGTGAAAATACCATCTTCAATATTTATCTAAGCTTAAACCTCCTTCCCTGTAAATACTTTTAAAATGAGCTTAGATGACATGGTGAATTTGTGATGATTTATCTTCCACAATAGTAGTACTAAATCTGTTCAGGGGATGGGCAAACATCATCCAATAAAATGCATAGGGGTAGGACTGAGTCATCTTCATTATGGCACGGGAGCACTTTATTACCCAAGTGGCCAAGTGGCCTTTTGACTTCAATGGAACTTCTTGTTGGGTAAAATGCTGTTACTTAATCAAATCATCCTCATTGTTATTAAATGTATTATTATATTCTACAACCACACAGGTTCTTATCTTGCCAACCTAATTTTAATGGAGCAAAAAGTTTGGTTTTGAGGAAGATAAAAGAAAACAAATGCTGGAAGGATCATATATGCATCTGAACCCAGTCCATGAACATCAGTGGGCCTGCAGTGTATTGGAAGACTCTGAGCTTGGGCCATTACACATTTTGACACTCAGATTGGGGTGCAAGAAAAGTTTTGATATTTATTTGTCGTTTGCTTTCTGATGGATCTGCCTTGTCAAGTAGCTTGCAACAGGAAATAGTATCTTTTTTCCTTGGAAAACGTTGGGAAGACTTAAATATTTCACGTGAACGCAATTTCTCAAAAAGATTCAGGGATATTTTTGCTATAATTTTTCCTTTTTTTTTTTCATGTTGATGCTGTTAGATGATACCATATGCAATAGACAAACTGGAGAAATTTTTAAACTTTGACCTCAGTTTGAGATGGTGTTTAATTTCAAAATCTCAGTATATCATAAACAATGTACATTCTCTCTTTTTGGCCACATCTAAGACAGAAAACCCATATTTGTATTGAATTGGTTAATTTACTCCTTTGGTCAGTTCTTAACTTGGCATTTACTGGGGTATCTCTGTAAGGAAGGACTCCAGTTTGGATGTGGCCATTAGATCGTGCATTAACTGTCTTAAAGTAAAGCATGGCATGCAGGTAAAAAACTAGAAACCAGCAGGTGATCTCTCTCACCAACCAAAGCATCAAGTTGCCTCAAATATGCAATACAATTTCCAGTGCTGGGAGACAAATAGCTCCAAATGTTCCTAACTAAAGACTAATGGTATTTTATGATACCATTTATGGAAAAATAGCCACCATTTCTTTTTTATACTGAGAGGTTTATCAGCTTTTGGATTTAGAATAACAAAAACTAATTTCATGGAAACTGGGGAGGTGTAGAAATGTTATCTCCT
Organism: Buceros rhinoceros silvestris; assembly: GCF_000710305.1. Lineage (NCBI taxonomy): Eukaryota > Metazoa > Chordata > Aves > Bucerotiformes > Bucerotidae > Buceros > Buceros rhinoceros. The sequence continues at coordinate 10,230 of NW_010428400.1, read as the reverse complement.
TGTCTGTGTTTATTCAGTGATAGCATTGTTTAAAGCCCATGATCCTGTCTGCATCTGCCACTGCAGCTGGCTTAGCCAGCTCACCAGTCTTTATTTAGCTGGATATTACAGCAGTAACATTTCATTACAGTTGTGCTTGGAAGAAGTCATAGTCCATTGATTTTATTGAAGCTCACTTCTAGTTTACTTCCATTTCAGGGAAAAGGACAGCTGTTTTAATATGTACTTGGTGGAACACCTAAAGGGTTTTAGTGTTAATTAAGTTGGGAGGAACTGTTTTTAACAAGCACCTTTTTGTAAATGTCAAGCAGGTCAATCATGTTTCATTGTTATTATTCAAGTCAGGAATAAGCCAGTGCGAGCATCAGCAGGCTCAGAGCACCATGTGGTACTTCCCTGTGCGACTTCTTTGGACACCAAAGAGTTGGTTAAAAACGTAAGGCTCTGCGGAAAGTAGGGCACATTTGGCTGAGAACATGTTCCTGTCTCCCTGCTCTTTCTGGCATGGGGACTGAGGTTGTGGAAAAGGGTTTGATATGAAAAAATTATTTCCCATTTCTCAACATTAATTTTAATAGAGTCCATTTTTATTAGAGTCCATTTAAAGTTCAGCGTGAAACAGAATATAATGGGCTAACCCCATCCTCAGTTGCTCATGAACCACCTATAGTAGAGTCAGTGAGGAGGCATAACACACCACAGAGCAAGTGTCCTTGTATTTTTAGCATGACCATCTAAAGATTCAGGCTTTGGCAGTTCAGCTCATGCACTGCACTATGCTGAGCTACTTGCTGTTTAAAGCCACAAATGGGTCAGAAAGGTAAATAGGCCCAAAACCTCATTGAATGCCTTGAAGCCAGAGCATCATGGTTTGCCTCAGCAGAGATGCTCCTGCAAGACTTGTATGGGTCAGACTGTCCCAATGTCCTCTAGGCACTACCTGAATCCTCATGGGCTTGGGCGTACACAAAGGAGTAGCTACAGCTTTTGCGCTTTCATGTGACTACGTTATTCACTACTGTTTTTCCTCCATGACTTTCCACTTGATGGTGCTATTTAAGAATATGTGAAGACAGACTAAGTGCATGAACGAAAGCTCGTGGTTGCCCACATTCAATAAAAACTACAGTCAATGGGAGTTTTGTCTGAGTAGTAATGGCAGATTTGACCCTAGGATTTGGTGCATGACTGCGTGTTTTTATTGCTTTTGCATAAAGGCAGAAAAATGGCCACCTTGTCTACTTAATCACACAAAGCACTTATATCTGTCATCTCCTTCTGCATGTTTTGGGAAAAAAACCTTCACGTTCACCAATGACTGCATGAAATTACTCTGCAAAGCAGCTGTATAGACTTGCTTTGTGGCTGCTCACACTGGAATAATTTTATCTCTTCAATTCCTGTTATATAACTGAGACTTTCAAATCTGGAAGAGATAATATAGAGAATGCGTGTTGTATCAAATCACCTGAACACTTTATGTATCTTTAATTGCTGATTCCCACTGTACTTCCACATTAAGTGATCAAGCTTTGCTGTCGCAAAGTGATGTAGTCACAGGGCTTCACCTTTCCAGCTGCATAGAGTTTGGCCCTAGTGACAATGATGAAAGGGACAGTGCATGTCTCGTTCACTGTGCTTATGATAGTCTATCATCTTGTTGATAATTGGGTTATTTAGTGGGTGAAATAATGGTTATTTTTAGTGTAATACCTCACAACCTTAAAAATTAAAAAGAACAGGATGCCTTTTGGCAGAATTGGAGATAATTGATTTGCTACTGTAATTTCATAATTTCATACTCTATGTATTTATAAGCTACATCTCCAAACCCAGCTAGCTACTTTGAGTGAATCACACACATGTGCAAACATCTGTTTATGTTTATGGTCCAATAGTTTCTACTTACTGGGCCAGGAAACCTCTGTTCAGGCCTCAGCTATGTAACATTAATTTACCAGGATCGAGGGGTAGAATTAAGTAGATGGGTGACTACGTGAAAGTGTAAGTGACTCTTTGTGTTTGAGTGGTCCATGGGCAAGCAGGAATAGGGGCACGGTCAAGCAATTCTCTTTTCCTGCCTCAGAGCTGCAGTTGGACTCACTCTTCCTTCAGCTCATTCCAGACAAGCACGTATTACAGCCCTTCATGCACCACAGATAATCACTGGCAATATTTTATTTAACACATATTTTCCTGCTCTGAACAAAAAGAAAAAAAAAAAAAGCTGAGCAGAAAAATCCAATAGTGAGCAGAACAGCTTCTCAAGATGATTACTTTTTCCCATTGACAGAGGATTTCTGAACATAACAAACCATGCTGTTCTCTTTTGCCTGTAGAATCTACTTTATTTCTGGAGCTTTCAAAGGATTTCAAAGCATTGAGCAAGACAGATAAATAAGCATATAAATGATAATATATAGAAAGAACCGCATCATCACTTTTGTTGAACATAGATCCAGGACAGTTCCTGTCCTTCTGAAAAGCCCAAATTCATGTAGGCATGTAAGACAGGCTTTTCTTGGTTAACTGGAACTAAATGTAACCATCTATTCCTAAAATATTATCTATTTTCAGTAAATAGCTGAACTCCAAATCTGTTAGGTGTGCATATGAAGTAAAGAAAGGTTGCAGTATAAGCTATAATGCTGGAAAAACATCCTTTATTAGTACATCATGAGCACACAGTGCTCATGTGTTATGACATGACCTTGGCCTTACACAGTAATCTTTTATTATCATATAGAGTGATATAAAGCTTACCCAGCTTTTTGAACACAGTCCATCAAATAACCGCCTCTGTCTTCTCTTGCCATTAAAATCTACAGTGATTAATTTCACTCATAATGAAGTTTTATAAGAAACTTAAAAGCAGAACTGGTTTATCACCTGGGTTATCAAATCTTTGTTAGTGCCACTGGAAGAGTTTCAGAACATAAATCTTTGAGAAACACATATAACAAACAAATCATAATAATCTAAGATCAAGCAGAGATCCATAGCCTAGGACAAATAAAGTCATCTTGCACATGTATATAGAAGATGATCATAAATATCACTTAGTTTGTTTGAAAAGCTAATACCAGGGATTGACAATTCCATTTTATTTTGAAATCAGCAGTGATCTAAAACTTGAAGCAAAGCAACACTAGTCTTCATTAAAGGCCTAACAAGCAAACACAACACTAGTTAGCATGCGTCCTGTCCTCCTAGCTTCTGAGAAGAAGGTGTAAGACAACACTCCAATGAATGAACTAACCATCAAGTAAGGAAATCTTGGGGATCTCGGTGGGAAATAGCTTTTCTGTCCTCTAGAATCTGTTAATTTAACTTCTTAATCTAAAAGAACCTATCAGAATATTTTATATCTGGATCTGCCTGTTGCCTTGAAGCAAATTGTTTGCATGATTTTGACAGAGACCCAGGCATCAGAAAAGCTTAGGGTTAAATCTGGAATATTCACCCTAATGTCTTCCAGAATAATTTTTTGTTTGATTTAATGGAAATACAAACATCCTTGCACCCTGCTGTCCCCTGTACTGCATCATATCCTCCCTCCCTCTCTGCTGGGTTGACATCATGCAAACCATGTGATCTTCGGATCGATGAATGAAGAAGTCTTACACTTACTTTCTTATTATCTCTTCCTAAAGCATTGGCATCGTCACCAACAGAGACAACAGAATGGGCTAGATGAACATTTGATACGACCAGTTTGATATCTTTTTTGAAATGCTGTCTCACATTCAGTTTTCTCCTTTTGCACTTGGACAAAATCTGCATGTCCACAGTAAAACGTCAAGTTGTCTTCTGCCAACTCTTTGCCAGCCTTATGTCTAGATCTTGCTTTTGGTCCCTAAACCTCAAGAGGGTGGAATGAGATGAAAGTTCACAGAATCACAGAATGGTTGACATTGGAAAAGATCTCTGGATGTCATCTGGTCCAACTGCTCTGCTCAAGCAGGGTCACCTAGTGCAGGCTTCCCAGGACTATATTTAGACAGCTTTTGAATATCCTGAAGGATGAAGACTCCACAACTTCCCAGGGCAACCTGTGCCAGCGCTCAGTCACTCTCACAGTAAAAAAACAACCGACCAACCAACCAAACAAACAAAAGAGGTGTTCCATGTTTCCTGATGTTCAGAGGGAACCTCCTCTTTGTACCTTCCCTTCAAGTATTTATATACATTAATAAAATCCCATGCTCAGCCTTCTCTTCTCTAGGCTAAACAGTCCCAGATCTCTCAGCCTTTAAGGAACTTCTGAAAATTAAGGAACCTCTGCAGCAGACAAAGCAACCAGGAGATTAATAAAGCCATCATCAAAGGAAAACATATTCTGTAATCTAGTAGCTGCATCAACTTTTCCAAATCAGGGGAGAGAAAGAGATGTGTTGCTGGAATCTGACTGCCTGGATTTGGGTGGTGAGGCTCTTAGGGAAGCGTCTTAACATACCTCATATAGCTATGGGGGAACAACCGCATCATGAATGAGCCATGGTAGCATCCAAGAGGGTCCTGGAGCGTCGATCCAGCGTTCTCAAGTCCTCTCTTTATTGCTGATAGAAACAGAGATTTGTAACGGAGTAGAAGCAGTCAGGGAAAAGCTACACTGAAGCAAGTACTTGGCAAAATTTTCATTCAGTGTTTCTCACTTTTAGATAAATAGGTTCTCTGTGATAAGTCTTTAGCAACAGCTTCAGGATCCAAACTGAAGATTCTAAATAGAATTTTTGTTCATACCAACACCAAATAAGGCACTTAAATTGCAGCATCTGAACCTCAACCTTCACTAAAAAAATACCTGGTTTTAATAAGCACATTTAGATTTAAGCTAGCAGTACATGAGATGTTCAAATAAGATAAAAACCATTTTGTCTAGGACCATGGAGAATGTGAATATAGACCCAGAAACTAATACAATGACACCTCCTTTTAAGACTTAATTACGGCTTTGTTATGGCTCCTCTCTCGTATTTATGGCTAGTGATTTATAAGAGCAGCTGTGTACTGAAAAATGAAGAATAATGGGAAAATGTGCTAATTTATTGCCAGAGACTAGTCAGTGGGAAGTCAATAAACCCTTTTCTTTCTGTACTAGCAGTGGATAAGCTCCTTGTATTTGTGTTCATCTTTGACTACACCTTTACCTGACACATTTTTCAAAAGGGAAGCTTTTCCCCATTCCCTTGCAGCTCAGCTCCCAGCCAGGCTCATTCTGCTTGCACAGCAAAGGACAGAGAGCATCCGAATACCTCAGCCACCTCCAGCTGCCAGGGGAATTCGAGGTAAGCCGAATGTAATTTGCACACTGGAAGTTGGCCAGCACGCCAGGACTATTATCTCCAGTTTTGCAAAAAGGACTGTGGGAATGTTAATTAACACAGGTGCCCAAGACCTTGGTTTTATGTGTCTTCTGGAGGAAGGACACGGGGCTGGAGAGAGGTGCAGAATGTCTAATGAACATAGAGGGTAGTTAAGTTGTTGGCTTTTGTCTGGGGTGGTCGTGTTGTACTCAGAGGCATATGGTATGTTTAAGTGATGGGAAGAGAAGGGAGAAATTGCTCGGAGTCATGACCGCCTCTTTTTATAGCTGATTAACTAGATGATGACTTACCTGTGAGTTTGAAAACTTTAGTAGCTTGAGTGGGAGTGATATAGACAAGTATCTGAGCATAAGCCACTACTCCAAAATATGGCACCTATATAAATTGTGTATGGAACAGTGAGGCAGCTTTGGCTGTAACTCTGTAAAGCTTCCCAGCACTTATCTGGTGTCCAAAAACCATTTTGCTCTCTGAGCTGTTTCCTGTCTTCTAAAGAAAAACACAAATATACATTACAAAGCCGTCTGACAGACTTGAATCTTGGCCTGGCTCATTGTTTCTGCTAGTTTACCACCAAACTAAATTTAGACTAGAAATCCACATTTTCCTCCTTATGTGTATCATGATTTTCTGTATGCAAAAGGCAGAGTTGTGCTGTGCTGCAGTACAGAATTCAGACAGACTTTAAGCATTGTCAGAAACTAAAGAAATAGACTTCAAAAGAAAGACATGCTCATAAATGAGCTCTCTTCCATAGGAGTGAGTTGCATTCCTGTCCATGACAAGAAAGCAGAGTTAGTACCTTCACACAGACTTGCTGTTGGAGGGTGGACACGTAGATTAAGCCACTAGAGGGAGATGCAATATGCATTTGGCTGGAGTTAGAAGAGTGCTTTACACCATCAATTCCCTACAGCTGTTGTAAATAGTATATTATCAATGGTCTTTCAGTCAAATGAGTAGGGATTTTAGTGTTTTTTCCCTAACATGTAAAATATGTACATATATAACAAATAGAAATGTATAATATGTAACGTATAGAGGCATAATCGACGTCTTCAAGTCCATGTTCATGCAAGAGTAAGTTAACATACGTGCACGGCAGTTGCTACATGATTCTTGTGCTATGAATGGCTCATGAGCACAGCTCCCAGCTCTCACTCTGTGTCTTTGTGGGGTGACCAGCAGCAGGGCTGTAATGATATGGTGGCTCCTGGGTAGCACAAATTCCTGAATTCTGTATGAAATGTTGACGGCTATGGGCTTTGCTGCCACTTCTCTCTATGCCCAAAGCCAGCTTGATAATGAGATACAGGTCTTCTAGGGAACCCGTGCAAGCCAGGATTGAAGCTGACCTTCCTCTCAGGAAGGGCATGTGACAGGTGTCTTCTAGCTTTCAGACATATACTTAATTAAACAGCATATTGGTATAGGAAGATTACCCCCTAATTTGAGGTGTGGTGTTAGGTCTTTAATGGACAAATATCAAACACAGAGGAACTGTGCAATCATTTTGAGGGACAGGATTAGAATTTAAAATCTGCTTGACAAATGGGTGAAATGAGCTGAGAAAACCTGGATGTAGTTCAATGAAAACAGAGAAAAGTGAACGCTTCTAAGTGGAGATAATGAACTGTACAAACACCGGATGCAAAACGTCTGCTGGGCATCAGCGCTGTGAAACAGGATCTGGAGGTTACCAAGGTTCACAGGCTGAACTTGAGTCAACATTGTCACACGACTGCAAAAAATAAACACTGTAGTGGGCTGTGTAAACAGAAAGAGTTGCACATTAAAGTCATATGAAGTAATTCTTCCATGCAGCTACGCAAAGACAGTACTTCTCACCTGATATCCTTGGCACTGTAAAAAGGAGGTGGTCCAGTGAAAACGTATCCAATGGAGAGTAACAAAAATGTTCAACAGTCTAGCAAATGGGTCCCTTTTGGAAGAACTGGGTAACTTAACCAGAAAAGAGAAGAGAGGATGTAAAAAATTCAGATGAGAAAGGATGTGAAAAATTGCTGCAAACTAGAGTACCAAAAGGTATAGGGATCAACCTTGTTCTGTCAGGCAGATGAACCACACAAATTAATACATTTCTTATCTAAATTCTGCAACAAGGTCATCCCAGTACATTTCTTCCTCAAGTAGAATTAATGGCTTTTTGTTTGTTTTTTGTCTGTCTGATTTGAATTTAAAGCACAAACATCCTGGCCCTGGGCACCCTGGATCTGCCATACATTCTCCAGAATAAAAGCTTCATGCCTCCCTTGTTTACACCCCTTCCTGGCAAAATCCCAAATACCTTGAGTTCAATCCAAAAGCACTTCAAACAGTAACCGTACAGCTATGGGGAGAATACTTTTTTCTTTAACCAAACATTTCTGTGGTACAATTAAATAAACATTTTTTAAAGTTTGCTATTACATTTTATCAGCATCCTACTGAGCAATACAGCCAGTTGGACTGCTCTAAGTCACAAACAGAAAACCCAACAGGACATATTCTGGGAAAGGTTGTTCTAAGTGGGGCAGGCGTCATTGGTAGGGCTGTAATACTCCCAGCTGCTACGTCCCACCATGTAAGCTCCATGTTCTGAGGCCCTTTGTGCTTCCTCTTTTAAAAATAATTATTCGTTGTGTTTGTGATTAATGAATCTCTTCACTTGGGGATGTCAGGTTTTGTGGCTCTTTTATATTCTGCACAGAGAGATTTGTTTAATGAATGACAATTACATGTTATTCCATTGTCTCAAGGAATGAAAGGAAAAAAAAAAACCAAACCAAAAAACCAACATTGTTTGGACTTTTATTATTTTTCCTCTTCAAGATTAGTAATGGAATCCAGAAACATTGACCCAGACAACGTAACTCTGGTGGAAACCAGTTTAAAGTTATTACTTCCATTCAGCCCCCTGGAAGGATTAAAAGGTCATTTGTTTTATGTTACAAACCTCTCCCCAATTTATGCACGGCTGACATTGGCCACCTTGCAAAGAGGCAGCTGGGGGAGGAGGATGGGTATGAACATCATGCCACGGCTGTCAGGTTGGTAGATTTTGGGGAGTCTGTGCTCAGCAGGTGCTTAGGTCCTCCCTGTTCAGCCTCTTTGCCCAGATGAAGCTCGGGGGCCGTGTCCAATGGCATGGCTTTTGGTGAGTTTTAACCCTAAAACCTACCACTGCAGGGCATGGGGAAGTGCCGCCATGCTTCAGCTTGGCATCATGAAGAGGACATTCCCTAGGAGGCTGGGCTGTCTTCTTCTAACAGCTACAGCTGCAAAATTTGACTCCAGAAACCAGCTGCTCCTGGCTGAGAGCATGAGCTCATGCAAGTACGTATGTGGGCACCAGGACTGCTGTTGATTTCACAGCGTATCTTCTCTTCAGGCATTACTTCAGCAAGACTGGAAGTTTTCCCACTTCTGTGGGGTTGGGGCTGCCTCAGATATATACCGTCCACTCAAAGAGAAAGAACAATTAAAGAAGAAAATAAACATGCTTTTTTCCTAATGGCATCTTCATTTCCTTCAGTGAGTTTAATGACTGAATGACAGTAGAAGTTAAAACAAAAAAACCCTCTAGAACTCAGATTTTAATAAAATCATTCTTTTATCTTAGAGAGAGGAGTTTCCTCCCCTGTGCTCCCCACCTTTTTTTTTTTTTTTTTTTTTTTTGTTGTTAAAACCCCTGCCGGCCAGCTCCCAGCCATAGAACTACACTAAGACAAGCCAACTGCTTTTCAGTTTGTTAGAAACACTGCCAGGCAGCTGCCAGCCATAGAACTACACTAAGACAAGCCAACTGCTTTTCAGATCTTTGGAAATGAATGTTGGAGGTACTTTGTTATGCTTAGCTGATTTATCTGGGCACAAAAGGAGTGCAGGCACTCTGATGTAGATTAAACAGACATTTTGGTGGTTGAGATAATTTCAATAGTGCAGTCATGGGTTTCATTACTTAGAGTTATCCATCAATTTGACGAGCGCAGAACTATGAAAAACAAACAATCCACAGTCTCAATGAATTTCTAAAGATAAATAAAATTAAAAGAAAATAATACAAAACCAAGAGAGAAAAAGCAGGAACACAAGCACCTGCATCACACTGTGCTTTAAATTCAGCCTAAGGATTCTACTTAAGGTAATGGTTTGAAGCCCAGAATTTCACGAAGTAATTTTCTCAGGCACTGTACTGACTGTGTCGTGGCAGAACAATCTCATCAGAGTACGAGAACAGTGAAAATATTCAGTGCTGGGCTTTCCTGAATTACAATCAGGTGCAGAGCAGGAGCCCTGCTGGAAATCACTCTGCTGTCTCGGAGAAGAGATTGGGTCACTCTCTCAACCAAGGGGTGTATGTGGTGTCCCACACAGAACCAAGCTTTTGTATCTCTAACAGCCATCTACTTCCCAGAGGCCACCTAATTGCAGTTGCCCTCAATCCCCTTGTCGCCTGCAATTTCAATCAGTCTCCTAAAGGTTTTCCTACCTGGGTTTTCCCTTTGGTGCTACTTTCCCCTTGCCAGACAAGCCTTGGATATCTGTCATGCCAAATGCTTAAGCGATCGTTCCAGGGTGGTTGGGGAGCAGCAAACTCTTTGATTGTAGATGGCCTGTTGTATGTTAGATTAGGTATCTGCTCCACTGTGAAGCTAAATGATACAATGCAGGGGCTGAATAACTCCTTTCAGTCATGGTCTGGGGTTGCTGTAATCCTTTTTATTTTTCTTAAACCGTGACTAGCCATGTGTTTTCAGTTACAAGTAAATGCAAATCAATCTGTGTGATGTGAATGTTAGGGAATCGTGCAATTTTCTTTAATTCGTATTATATTAGCTTTCACCCACAGGATAACATGTGCACATGAAACTTGGGCCGAGGAGAAAAGCGGGGGTGGGGC
>NW_010428399.1:43916-65496 GCF_000710305.1 Buceros rhinoceros silvestris | reverse complement strand
ACGACCTGGCCGGCCCGCGGCGCAGATGCGTGTGTGTGGGTGAGAATCTGGAAGAAGCATTCCTTGGCAAAGAAATGAAGTTCCCTACAGCCACCCCAGAGGAGAAAAGGACTACGTTTTAATTGCATGAAAGGTTTGCTTCAGGAGAACCCATTATCAAGAGCATTTTCGTCAGGTGGACGGGCTACAGGCTGGACTTTTCCTCCTCCCCACCCCGGTGTGGTGAGCCATTGTGGGGCGAAGTTTATAAGCAGCAGGGATCGGCCCGATCAGGAGAACTGTACACTATGTAACTGTACACTTTTATCTAGTCTCCCTTTATCTCTTTCTCTCCCTTCTCCAGTCTGGTTTAATTTCGAAAATGATTTTACTTCAAGGGCGTCTGCACCATTAAACTTCCCTGCTTTTATCTCTCATACGTGTAGTCTGTGTGTTATGATTTCCTTAGCCCGACTGAAGCCGTTAACGAGCATCAAAAGTTTCCTGTGTGAGTTTTGGCTGGTTTCACTTTTGCCAGCCGACACATACACTATTTTGTCGTGTTTCCTTTCGGTGGGAAACAGCCCCCCTTTTCAAACCGCAGGTTGCCTTGCTCATGCCCACTCCAGCAGCTCTTTGGCAGGTACACGATACATGGCCACACTTACTAGTGGAACTGCTAAGCACTCCTGGCTAATACAGCCCAATAAGGCACTTAACGAGGCTGTGCAAAGATTCTGTTAAACATTCACAAAATATTGAATAGACACGGGGGGAGAAAAAGTAATAATTAAATAGGATATGCTCTAAAAAACTCTTCATTCACTCAGAACTGCCTCCAACCAAGATTCCATTCAAACAATGGGATCACTCTGACATTTATAACAGCCAGGACAAGGCACAAACATTTCCACCCAAACTCATATGCAAAAGCTGGCAAACCTTCCAAAACATGCTCTGCACTGAACCACAGCACGAGCGTCCCAGCTTCTAGGAAAAGTTTGTCTGCATATGTGAGTGTGCGCGCATGCCTGTGAGCGTACACCGGCAGATGCAAGCACGTGCGTTATCACCTTGCTCTTCACAAGCAGACACAACGCTCATTTCCAGCCATCGTGCCAGTCAGGCCAGAGGGCTTGATCAGAGCTAAAATCAATAGCACTCTGTTGACTTCTCTCCACATAGCTTGGTTCAAGTAAGTTCCCATTTCTTGAGGTGTGGCTATTCAACAGACACACAAAACCTCTCATTTTGCCTGTTCTCACCGGCAACAGTCAAGATGAGTATGACATAGGTGTTGCTGAACATCTGGAACAATAAAACAGATTGAGGCCAGCACACATTCAGCCCGAGCCTGCTGAAAGACCAGCTTGCAATGAGTCTGAGCACTCTGCTTTGTCTTTCTTGCATTTTGGGAACTTCAGAACGTATTAAAACAAATACTGATACCTTTAATGTGGACAGAAAAAACAGTTCAGTTTTAAGTGTAAAACACCAATATAATGCACGTAAAACATACTAGGTTACAACAACACACTAGTTACAGAGACACTTCCTGAGAAGACAATGTCCTCACGGTGCACATTAAAGACTTGCCGTAAGAGACAACTGACGGGTTACCTTAGAGGAACTAGTCAAGCTTGACAGAAGCTGTTCATAATCAAAGCATCACAGCTTTGATGACATTCCATTGAGCAGTTTTAGCTCATGGTTAAAGAATACGGCCGCTACCACACTGATGGAAGAAGAGCCATCAGATACAGCTTGAGGGGCTTCAGCAGAAAAGCAGAAGAATATGGTAGCTTTGTTGAAAGAGATTAATTAGCGGGCCAGAGTAAAGGCCATATTCCATTTCCAGCGTTCCACTTCAGGGCTTTGAACTCTTTTTCCAAACTATGCAGCTGTTGTAGCCAGAACTGGCCAGCTGGGATTTACATATACATGACGTGCTTGAGAAAAATCCCGTACGCTGCATTTGAAGACAGCGTGACCGTTTGTCTTCAGATCTCTGGATCTTATAAATTACAATCTCCGGGCTACAAACTCCCCCAAACTTCTGTGCTGTAGCAAACAGCAACCACACTCTGGCACAAATTCCTGTCCTTTATTCATGTGACAGACACAGTTGGAAGTAAATAACTCCGTTGTTTTCCACTGGTACAGCCACATCACAGAAAGCCTCAGTGCAGCTGTGAGAATGTGGGTCCTGAATGAAGTGCCAACACAGAGCCAACAGGTCTTGCGGGGCTCTGAACATTGCTGGTGGCAAGATCTCCCACTAGCTATAACCACAACTGTGGAAAGAACACCCTGCAAAGCAGAAAACTTTATCCTCCAACACTTAATTCCTCAAATAATTTTTTTTTCTTTTTAATTCCAAGTAGGCTACTCCAAGAAAAACTTGTCCCTGCTGCAGGAAACGTTGCATTTTCTGACCAAAAGATGCTTGTATCTAACCCAAACAGCAACTCCTTATGAAAGCCAGCATCTGGGATAATTAAAGTTAAACCACTCAAGTTTAAGATCTTTTTTTAGAGCTGCATTTGAAAAAGCACTTTAATGAAACAATGCATATATTCTTGGGCAGAAAGAACTACTTTAGGTCTTCCAGCATTTTTTCTTCAAGAAGCAGATTAAATTACAGCTAAACAAAACACTTATTTCCCCTAAAGGCCTTATTCACACTATAACAAGAGTGTGTTTTCAAACAGCCATCGTATGTGCACACTCCTCATCTGTCATCCCACTGCGTAGATTAAACCTGGAGTCCGTGACAGAGTACACACCGACGTGGACTGCAGAAAGGTGTGTTAGCTGGGTATTAAGACAGGTATGAAACACTCTGGAGTAACTCAGAGCAAGTTTTTTGTTTTTTTCATATGCTCTGTGAACATAAACTGAATAGGCACTGAAAAAGAGTTTGATGGAAAATGTGACATTTCCAATGGCCACAGCAGTAGGTGCAGAGGCACAGATAGGACACAACCATCTGCTGCTTCTTTAAAATACCGTACCAGGGTCATCAAATCTTCACCCACTTATTTTGCTCTGTCCAGATGTTTGCTCGCAACTATCAAAGACTATTTATATGAACAGTGGAAGCAAGGAAGCTTCATTTCCAAAGAGTTTGGGTCTCATGGATTAACTTTGAGGTGTATAATAAGACATATATATACATATATATTCATATATATATAAGACCAACATTTGAAGCCACAAGAGGATGAGAGCCACCAGACCCACATGCAGCTGCTTTCAGCACCCAAGATCCCCCTTCTGCGCCCTCCTGTCTTTCAGAGCAGCATGACAGCTTCTGCAGGAGCAACGGCTCCTGCCTACTCTCGCCCTTGGATCTCCAGCAGCACAAATCTGTCTTCAGTTACAGCAGATCTCAGAGACAGCTGAAGGCAGGAGCAGAGCAACTGCTCCACAAGGTGCCACTGAACAGGTAACGGGTACACTCTGTCACTGTGAGAGGGCATCTACTCAGTTGCTTGTGCTGACTTTAGTAGAAAACATAAAAAAGCAGAGCAAAACGTCTTCTAAGTGCTGTACTACCCAAGGCAGTAAAGCTACCTCAGCATTCCTTTAAGGTACCAGCTCTGCTGAAAGACCTTGCGTAAGTGCTGTTCAGTCACACACCTCTGCATAAGGAACGCTCCTGTGCCTACCAAGAACCACACTCACGCTGAAGCCTTGGTAGCAAAATCAAGGGACCTTTTCATCCAGGCAAAAAATTGTCAAAATTTAGTATCTTTGTGCCCAAATCCCCTCTGTCAATTTGGTTGAAAGTGGCTGACAAAGTACCAGTATTACTTCTCAAGGCTGAGTGGGAGGGAGCAGGGATAGAGCACAGGAAAGCACAACTGCATAACTTCTGTTTTCAGAGGTAAACAGGCTGGCCAAAAAAACCCCAAACAAACAAAAAAAAACCCCAAACAAAACACCCAAACAACCCTGCTCTTCCAGGGTACTGCTACAACTAGGTTGAGATCTTATCTTAAGTTAGTTTTATTTTAATGAGTTTTACTCAAGTGGATTCTTTTTCTTCTCCCTCATCTCAAATTGAGATTACAGTTAACTTTATACACAGCTAAAAGCCAGAAGAATCCCAAATTAAATATGATGTCCTAAATAAAACACCCCATGACAGCACGAGATTCTATGTTTCCTGTTCAGTGGAGGAAATTCTTTCTGTTGTTCGTTCTTGTCCCAGTCTCGATGCCACTCCAGTGACTATGTCCACGTTTAATAATGACATTCAGAAGTACCTCAGGGAGGGTTTAAACACATTTGGTCATCAAGTTCTTGGGAAAGGGGAGGCTAGAGTCAGATTGGTTTGAAACCACAGCATGAGGTCCCGTGGGAGGATAGTCAAGACCAAACATTTGCTTTCCTAAAGTCACAGAAATCCTCAAGAACCAAACAGACACTAAATATAATTATCTTTACAAACCAAATTGCTATGTCTCTGACAGCCCTTCCCTGAAGTTTCTAACATCTCTATTCAAAATGAAGCTTTGCTGTTTTCTTTCCTGTTGACACAAGGCTATAAAGCTCACACAGATTTGTCACTGCCTTGCATTTGCACGGATCTATAACCAAACCTGCCTAAAACCAAACCAAAACTTTGAGTAAAACCTGTGGACACTCACATGGACTATTTGCTGTACTCACACATATTTCTCAAAGTCAGTGCTTCAGATTTTCACTAAACTTTTAATGAAGATTGTACTAGCTTCAAGCTAATTGCTATGCCCAGGTAGAGGATTTCGCCAGGACTAACGAAAAACCATGTAGTGATTTTCCTCTTTTGTGACTTATCTGCAGACACTGGAGCAGGAAAGTCAGTGCTGAAACGCTTGGTTTCAATTTCTAGTATTACAAAAAATTGGCATGAAGAAAACAGATATCTGAAAGGGGCTTAAGCAAAAACGTCAAACACTGTTTCTGGTCAGAGCAGAATAATTTAAGGAAACTGCTCATACCTCAGTAAAAGGTAAAAATAGAGTAGAAACAAGTTCAAATAGCATCAGAAAAGGTGGTTGCAGCTTGCAAGGAGATCCAAAGTCTCAGGGATAGCACACTGCTGAAGACATCCACAATTTTGCCTTCTTAGCCATCATGGGCCAAAGTAAGAATAAACGGAATAATGAAAATGTGAAGGGAAGCTCTGACAAAGAAAGGCGTGAGTCTGCGGCTGCTGAGAGGCTGCAGGATGAAAAAGCCAGTGGCAAATCTCTGTCTTTATCTGCCCCTGAGGAAAAAGTGAAAGGCAAAACGAGCATCAGAATAAGGATTTTTGATACTGAGCTTTGTGTAAAACGCACCCAAACCACTTGTTAGAAGTCCAAAGCTGGATCATTATGTGGTATTGCTTCCATAAATTTTCACTAGGGCCTGAGAACAAGTAGCTGGACTAGGGACCTCTGATCAAAGTGCCGCAGTACGGCTCTATTCTTAGATATTTAAACAACTGTACAAAGAAATTATCAATATTGTTAGCAAAACTAATAACGATGACAAAAATAGTCATGATCAAGCATGCACACAGGGAAGGAAAATCATGTTGACCAAAGCGAAACCTTTTTCTAAAGCTTATAGGAAGGATCACACACTTCTGAAAATAGTTTTCTTAGCTCCTTCAACATGCATTTTTCAAGCAAATGACAGAATCTTAGTTCACTACACCACTCTGTTGAATTCACAGGTCTTTAACAATTTGATGCTATTTCTGCTCATAGTTCTTTAAAATGACTTCAAACGTGATCAGTCTCCACCTTGGCTGAACTGGAAGACTCATTACCCCATTTTACAACTCGCAAGTCAAACTTTGATGAAGATTGTGCTTTTAATAAAAAGTGATAGTTATGGTAAGTATCTTGCAATTTGGACTTCGAATAGAAATAAGATTAGCTAGAACATACTCACAGCATCTACCTTACCTAGGCAAAACTCTACAGCTAGGCAGTAAGTTTCCAAAAAATTAACTAGGAGTATAATGGCCTTTGAAGCAGCAATTAATGAAAGAAACTAAGAGCCTGCAGGAGCATATTCCGTCTCCCCAACCCCGAGGGAAAGCACCATGCCCACACAACATGTGGACAAAGACAAGAGTCCTGCTGGCTTCCCAAATGTGACTTGACTCCGCATCTGGGCACCACCCACAAGGTCCGGGGTGGCCAGGGACAGAATACCACTGATACAAGACCTTGAAGAGAATCGCAGCATGGTAGGGACCGCAGGGAGATCAGCATCCCAGGTTGTGCTGCAGCCAGCCTGAACATGGTCATGTAGCCCAGGTTATCAACTACTGATAGTTGAAGATCTTTCTTCTCGTACAGGTCTGTCTTACCCCTCCTAGAGCCTAGGACCTGCTCCTCTTAAACGAGCACTTCCTAACTTTATCTGCTACCAAATCTGACTCAGGAAACAGTCTGACAAACTGCAGCTCTCCAGCTTTCCACTAAGTTGCTGAGCTTTGCTAGAGTTAGTTCACTCCCGCTGCAGTCTTTTCAGGAAGAATGATGCAAACACAGCTCATTTTATTCTGGGTCAGTTGGATAAACTCACGGTCCTGTCCAAGCTTTCATACTGTAATGCCTTGTCTGCATTTTCCTAGGGAATTGCAGCCTTTGCCTTTGGAAAACTTTTAAGAGTATCACGTGTTTTCAACTTTATTTCATAATAGTTTATGGCCTGCTGTTTTTATTTCAACCATCTATTTTTCTTCAGTACATTGGGGATAAAAGCAACTATTAAGCACTATTTCAATTTACAAAAAGCACTGAATGAAACGCATCCACTATTGCACAAATCTGGAAACACTATAAAACACTTAAGCTATTAAAATCTATTTTGATTGGTATGATATAAAACTTATTTTAGTGTCTGAAGTTCACATGTATTTGACTATTTGTTCACAACTAAATGCTCGAGAGAGGCTAACTTTCTGCTACTCGCTGAAAAAACTCATCACTCGCTGCCACCAGGCAAGCCAAGCAGAAACCAGGTCACAAGCACAATCCAGGACCTAGTCCGTGTTACCCTGCCCTCTTGGATAACACACATTCCGTACAGAGAGGCATTCGCACTAGATGAAGGAAGTCACCTTGGAGAGTTTCACTGGGGCCCGCACAGCTCCCTGCCAGCTGTAGGGCACTGAGCAGGTGCTTACCTTTGTAGTAACATAAACTAATACTCCTTCCTCATGTGGATCAAAAACCACGTTGCCGATTTTGCTTGTAGGGAGTATTAAATAATAGGTCTTGCATTTATTTCTTTTTAAAGAATACAACAAAGTAGATCAACAGCCAGGAATTTCACATCGCATTAAATAGGTGCTGTCTACGTGTTCTTTAAAACAAACTCCTTGTGAGCAAATGCATCTAAAATTTGAGCAGCATTTTCATAATAATTTTTAACCTAACCTCAGAAAACAGAACAAAATCAGTCCACTTACCTGAAATAAAATGGAAGAGTTAAATTACTAACATAAGCAAAATTTTATTTAAAAGTTTTGAAAGCATGAATGGCAACAAGTAATTGAAAAGTAACACCACCACTCCCCCTCAAGCTATACATGAAGTACTGATACCGACAAAGCTCTTAATTTCTATTGGATCAAAGCAGCACATGGTTTCTGCTGCATCACCCTTTAGTTGCTCACAGAAATTCAAACCATTTAAGACTTTTGGATGATTGAAATCACTACACAGAATGTCCCAAGCTGGAAGGGATCCATAAAAAATTCAGTAGATGGATTAGAGAAAAGGAACATGAAAAAAACCAAGGGGTAACTCCCTTAATTCCTCTCCTGTATTTAAAGCAGGTATAAACTATGACACCACAACTTTTACTTTGAAATTCTTTCCCTTATCCCCTATATTCCTCTGACCTTCTTCCCACCCATTGCCAACTCCCAGGCTTGCACACCAGAGGTCTGCCAGCACAACTCTCGACCGCTAACACCATGAACAGTCAGGTTCACGTTAAACACAGACTGCTTTTCACCCACTCATTTCAGCAGTATAGCTGAAGTAAGCTCAGTTCCCTGTCTCCTTTTTATGTCTCTACTTTCTCCTTTTTAACCGAACTGGTTTGCCACATGGCCACAGGAGAGCTGGGTGTAACTCTCACAGCAGATGAGCTAATGCAGGATGAGAACAGAGAGGTGGCAGTGTAGAGAAGATAGCTGGAACCATTTACACGAGGTAACTACCAGAAGAAATACCTTCACAGCACCCCTTCATGCAAGCTGTAGTGTTGAGGGAACTGGGTTGAATAGATTTGAGAGAACACTCCATTCAGTCAAGCAAGTCTGAAGTATTTTTGAGCTTTGAGAAGTTATGGCTAATTAAATTTTCATGCATCACTGCATATTCATGTGCATTTGCAGCATATCCTGAAATAAAAGCTCAGAGAGACAGGAAACAAGGGAGACTATACCTTCTAGTCTCAGCAGAGTGGTAGTAATGTCCATCTTGTAAGCAAGCTCTTAAAATAGTTCTAACATGACCCATAGACTAAATGCTCTACAGCAGAAAGGCTTCGGCAGCAGTTCAACTCTGGATTTAGCTCAGGAGAACAACCAATCTCATTTTTAGGGATAAAACTTTCAAAAATTGTCCATATTTTCACCTAGTCCTAGGCTAAGGAGTCGGCAACTCAATGTTTGGGACTCTCAGTTTTAACAATGCTGTCTTTCTCTGCTGTCCTGGAAGGGCACTAAATTCTTCTCTTGCCTTTGTCTTTTCAGCCGCTCGCCTGACACTCCTAGAGGCCAGGCTTCTGGGTGAGCGATGTCCTTACATCTGAGCCGGCTCAATATCCCCAGTGGTCCTAGATTGCTCTGGCCTTACTGCCCAGGCACCAACAGCGCGCACAGCACGTCTGCCACACAACACGCAGAAAGGCTCAACTGCAAGCACCCAGGTTGGGACAGACAAGCACAGCGACTTTCCACTCTACATGCTGATGGCTCTGGCGTAGTTTACTCTGTTCACGTGTCAGCACAGAGAGACCAGCGAGATCGTCTTTGCTTCCTTAGCACTACCTAGTATCTGCTGTACCCTGAGACACGCTCAACCATTTCTTCATTTCGTACAGCCAGGGGTACCAGACATTAGAGGTAAAGGCGAGGCTTCACTAAGCAGAAGGTCAAAATCCCAAAAGAAGTAGACTTGAAGTTGTTAGGGAAGATGACTGGACTGGCAAAACAGAGAGCTTTAGCTGGAACTCAGGAAAAAAATAGTCTATGACCCTTGGAAGAAAAAGTGCAGGCCACTCAGGGGGCTACAAGGACATTATGATGGGCCAAAGCCCAACTAGAAATGAGTATGACTATTGCCATAAAAGACATTTCTACATACATGAGCAATAAAAGGAAGGCTAAAGAGAACCTCCATCTTTTATTAGATGCCCAGGGAGGAGGTTGGTGTAACTTAGTGACAAGGGGTGAGCAAAAGGCCTCTGTCTTTAATAGTAAGACCAGTTGTTCACTGGGTACCCAGCCCTTGAGATGGAAAACAGGGAACAGAATTAAGCCCCCATAATCCATGAGGAAACGGTTAGTAGCCTATTCCACCACTTAGATGCGCGCAAGTCACAACCACCCCCTGCAACACTACAGGCTTGGGGAAGAGTTGCTGGAAGCTGCCCAGCAGAAAAGGACCTGGGGTTCTTGGTCCACAGCTGGCTGAAGATGAGCCAGCAGTGTGCCCAGGCAGCCAAGAAGGCCAACGGTATCCTGGCTTGCATCAGAAATAGCGCAGGCAGCAGGAGGAGGGATTGTCCCTCTGTACTGGGCACTGGTGAGGCCACACCTTGAGCATTGTGTCCAATTTTGGGCCCCTCACTACAAGGACATTGAGGTCTGGAGCATGTCCAGAGAAGGGCAACAAAGGTGGTTCAGTTCCCTCAGCTGCTCCTCACTGGGATTGTGTAGCCTGGAGACAAGGAGGCTCATCTCTCTACAACTACTTAAAAGTAGGTTGTAATGAAGTGGGTGTTGGTCTCTTTCCCCAAGTGGCAGTTTCTTCTTGTCCTACTACTTGCTTTGAATTGTGCCAGGTTGCCCAGGGAAGTGGTCTTGAGTCACCATTTCTGGATGTAGTTAAAAGACACACAGATGTGGTACTTAACAACATGGTTTAGTGCCAGACATGGCAGTGCTGGGTTAACAGTTGGTCTCAATGATCTTAACAGCCCTTTCCAACCTAAATGACTCTATGATTAAGTGCATCATGACTATAACTTCTTAAAGCATGTTTGTCCCAACACTAACTCCTAAAATTGTGAGCAAGTATCTTCCTTTTACCCAGTATTTGACTGTTATATATATAGTAAGAATTTTATGGTAACACAGGTAAAATTTGCAAGCAGGGTGCTATCTTTTTTAAAAATACAAGTTAATGCATGCTCCTTTATTCTGTCAGTCTTCACTGGGGTTTTGAACAATGATCTGTCAAAAATTTGTTGCCTAATAAAACCTTTAGTCATCCTTCTGCCTTAAATCACTAACCAGTGGTTTTAAAATATTGAAAACACTCAAGTGTTAAAAGAGATGCCAATCATTAAGTAATTTCCCAAGGTGTCCCAGTCTGAAGCTTAAGAGCAGAACTTGGACAAAACATGGAATAAAATAAAATAATCTTAGAGGCAAAACCATCAAGTTTTGATAATCAACTAAAGAGTTAAATAAGGAAGTGTTAGATAACATCAGCAGCTACCAGAGCAGCAAAAAAGCTTCACACAGCTGTACATACTCATCTTTGTTGTCCTCATCTACTACAACTATTGTTTTAAAATTCCATTGCTGCTTATCTTTTTGAATGTACAAGACCACTCACACTAAAATGCTTCCATTACACATTAATAAAATACTTTTGTCTTTGGGTCCTACATAAATCATACCAGTAGCGCTGCACAGGCAACAGCACACCATGTTGGGCACTCATCACTACAGTCATGGAACTTAGTACCCTCTGAAGTATAATGAAGTTGTCACAGCACTTTGAAGTCCGATGAAAAACCCTACAATGGTTGTAGTGGAGGGTTTTTTTTTTTTCTTACATTTGCCAGTTCTCAGTTTTCCCAATTGCAAAGGCTGAAGACAGCAGAGATGTTGCTGATACATTTCTGCCTCCCAACCTTCCATGCTCACAATGACAAGCCATGACAGTTAAATCCCACAGTTGCCTTTCCTTTGGGCTTCATGAAATTTGTATTCGTTTGCCTGGGTAATCAGTCTAGCCTCAACACACCTGAATCTGAATAGTTGCCTTTTGGTCATAATTTCATTTCCAGCAGTTTTTTTCCTCCTGAAATACTTAGGATACATCTTGCAATCATTACTCAGTAAAAAAAAAAAACAAACTACAAACCCAACTATTTCCCATCTCTCTGCCTTCTCCTTTTGATACCTAGAGAGGACAGGCTAGGTAATACAACCAGCACTCCTTTATGTCCAGATATGCTCCTCACATCCCCAACACATCTGTTGTGTTGCCACATTTCTGGTTCCTCCTCCTGGCTCATCCCCCCAGTTCCTTCCCACCTTAAATGCTCTTGCTCCTGCATCATTTCCTGCCTTGACACTGCACCGGAGTACTTATGCCTCCAATTATGATGCGTATCTCATCCTCTTTCCTTCCATTCTACTTTCTCCATTTCTACCTCTGAAGCTCAAGTTCACTAAAATGTATGACCACTGCATGAACCTCTTCACGTCCTTTCACTGTTCCCATTTCACATTTCTTAATCCTTGATCCGTAAGTATCCCACGTTTCAAAAAGGCACTTCTATGTTGCTCAATGCTAGTATTAATCACTCCTGCACTTACTACTTTTGCTACTTCTCTCACTTGTTCCTTCAGCATATCCTTTAATAATTTCAACTAACCTTTTTTCCCTTCTGCGTGGCAAGGTTTGTCATCATCTTCCTTCTACCCTCAGGCAACATCATCTGCAGTCTCCTATTCCTAATTTAAAATAAGAAATTGAGTAGTCTTCTCACTTGTTCCCTCAAGCAAGCTGTCAACACCTCAGACTCTGAAGAGTAAAAGCAAAAAGGCAAGAGATACTTACCTTTCCTTGTCGTGAATGTAGATGCTCTAAAATTATTCCTTATCCTACCCTCAGAGTCTGTATGTGAGACTTTCTTCCTCAAAAGGATAAGCACTCCCCCTTCTTTTTCCCCAACCACCAAGCCCTTTCCTATCGCTGTACTTGGGACAGATGAACACACTTCTTTCCAGTTAGCTGGAATTTCTGTAAGTCTTTCTACAACCTCTTTAGAAGCCACATTCTTTTGTCATCTGACATTAATCTTTCTGAATCACACCCCAGAGTAACTTCTTCAATGTGCCTGTCCTGTTCAAAACCTTCTCCCTTTCTTAAAACTGCTGCCAAATCTTGCATCAGGCCTCATTTCTCAAGCCGCACAATTTTCTGTCATGCAATGAGTGACACCACTGCTGAAAGCCAACTTGCCACTTAAGCAGAAAAAATAAAACTTACATTTACAGACCTCCAAAGAATTCACATCTAGAGTACTTTTCAGAAAATTAACTTTAGAGGCAAACATCACTGAAGCCTCAAGTGACCTTCCCCACCACAAACATCAGTGTGCTGTTCCATACTGCAGAATGTCTTATCTGAGCAAATTTCATATGGAAAATAACCAAATCCATTCATCTGAGACAGAAAAGATACTCGACAAAAGGACCACTAAGTACCTTTATGCGTGTTAGGTGACAAGAAAGAGGTACAATGGTAAGCATCATACCCATCAATTCTGTAATTTTAACACCGAATCCACAACGTATTAACAATTCAAACACACAGGTAATAGCAGCGTACCTTTATTTTAAAATGTGCACTGCACTGATGCAGGAGATACATCGCCAGTAGTCTTCTCTTTGCACAAACTATCAGTCAAGTTTTTAAATCCTTAGATCACATTTCTAGGTGGAAGCAGCATTCAGTGCAAAGAATAATTAAGAAAACCCTAATGTTAACCATATCTTGGTAACTGTTTGCATACATAGTACAGCAATCGTAGCTATTTCCCAACTGGCCTCGAATATGGAAAACTGATCAGCTATAGAGGTTTGCATCTAAAAATTCTAACACAGAGAGACTTGTTTTCCTTTTTAAAAAAATCTACACTACAGCCACAAATAAACAAACTGATGGCGTGTATATATTTGCTCAGAATCAACTCAGCAACTTAAAAAAATATGTTCATGTTTGCTGAATTGCTTTATACTGCATCTATCACTTTAAAAAACCTACCTTAAAAAAAGTTTAAAGAAAAAAATAATTCCTCCAACTCTTTATACCATATCAGCTGAAAAGATCTGCAAGCACTGCTGCCTCTCACCTATCAATACATAATTCAGGTTCCCTAGTCATTCCAGGAACCGATTACAGAACATCCCTCCACACCTAACATCTTTGTGCTCAGGTGATGCTGAAGAAAAGCACTAGCCTTGGTAAAGCAAGCGTACTAAGTCATGTTCCATTCCACAAGTTCCCTTGCTAAAAAAACAACCACCCCCACTTGTTGTGACTGATTTCTACATCTATCAAGCTCACTCAGGAACATATATGCTCTAAGCCCCATCCCAGTGAACGCCTGTGTGCTCAATTTCACCTTCGTGAGTAATCATACCAAGAATCAACAGGAATGCTCACGCTTGAAAAGACAGGATACGTGTAACTGTTCAGAGGACATCGGCACTCACTTGCAGTCCTGTATCAGAAATGAAGGGTCACTACCAGGTTACAGGCAAATCATCAAGGTGTTCTCTGGAATGTATGCAACAGCTGAAACGCTCGGGGAAATGCATGACACTCGTCCTGTGTAAAGGGAGGCTCTCTGGGAGTATGTAGGGGTGCATAAGCTGTAGGCCATGGAAGAACTGTGCCCCACATTGAAGAATTAACATTTACTGGTTTAAATTATTGAAGCTAAATTGAAGAGTACTTCTATTGGCTCTCCAAACAGAAATCGTTTTAACAGCAGCACTGTACAATATGAAAATAATTATACAGCAAATGAAGAGCAAATTTTGCAAGTTTTCCAGTATCACTCTAAAATTCTACATAGGCTACTCAGATTTCATGAACAGTTTATATATGTGGGACCCAGTAAAATTCTTGTTCACGTATTATTGAAAAATACAGATGTTCAGAGTGCTCATTTGTTTCGTTTTCATTAACAGTATCTTGGGGGGGTGGCATGGAAATCAACTCCTTCCAATAAAACTAAGAAAATGTTGATACTAGGTGTTGAAGGAAAAAACACAACTTGATTATGGTTTAGGATTAGAGCGTTTAGGGAAACAGTGAACTTTTTATTCTATCTTGGAAACGTACAGAAATGCACAGAATGGTTATACCCTTCCTACTTCTTTTGAAGTGGGATCTTTTAAACACTGAAAACAAAGTTTTAGTCAATACATAGCACATTCTTACAAAAATATTAACTTTTCAGAAAACATGAGAAACAGTTAAAGAAAAATGCTTCTATCTTTTAGAACAAATGCAACCCAGCTTCCACCGATTTTTATGCTGTAATTCAACAAGAGCCCCACGCAACCTGGTCAATATGCAGCAGTACAGCCAGGTCTTACTCTACTGAAGCATACATCCTTGCCTCAAAACATTCAGTACTGTGCACATGAATCCCGACCACACCCACATTTCTTTACCCTCTAAAGCAACCTTTCCTTCTTCAAGAAGCTAGGGCTTCCGATAAGGTTGAGGACCATATGCCTGCAAGAACGTCATTACACTCAAATTCTTGTACTGTGGTGGGATGGAAGAAACAGCTTTAATTTTCAGGCTGATAAGAGATCAAAGTGCCTATAACCTACTGTTAAATGAATATCAAAATCCAAATCAATACAGCAGCAGCTAAAGAATTCCACGAGGTGAAAGGTCAAAGATTCTTCTCTTGCAGAAGAGATTATACAGCAATGATGAATGAAACCGAAGTAAATAAACAAAATTGAAAATTAGCTTTCTTCCCTTCACAATGAAAAGACTTTGGGTATCCTTTCAGAAGATTTTTTCCTTTTTCTCTCTTTTTTATTTATGCCCCTCTCTACATGGAAGCACTGCAGTGTTCATTTAAAAAAAAATAATTAAACAAAAACCCCTCCCATCCTTAAAAAGCACCATAGATAAAATCTGGTGGAAAAACGAAAAAAAATAAAAACAAACTCCATGAACCACCCTTCAGGGATGAAATGCTAAAGATGTCTTTTTTAATCAATTGGTTTGTGAAGATCTACAAAAAAAGGATCACATTCTAAAGGTTCAGTGCATTCAGCAGCTATATAGTTCTGCTGCTCATTCATCTTTAAGTTGACTTTCAAAAATAACAACCTAGCTCATCAAAATATACATTTTCCATTTGCTTTTAAATTAAAATAATAATAAAAAACATTTAAAGAATTCACAATCAATAGCATGACTACGTTTCAGGATCATCTACAGCATATAATTTAAAGGTTCAAGATGCCAATATGCAGCATGTGGCAGGCCTATATGCTCCATGCAGCATGTACATTTAGGATAATCTCAAATAATCTTGATGTTCAGATGTCAGTTTGTTTCTTCCAAATAGTGTAGAATACCCATCTGGAGAAAATATGCTGTTAAGGAAAAAAAAAAACAGCAAAGCTTGTAGTACACAGTTATAAGTTCTTTTCACTTGTATTCTGATTCTGCAAACTTCTGGTAGCTCATGAAGATGTGGTAGGTGAAACCCTCGAAAGTGTTATCTCCCTGGATCCTCTTTTTGACTCAGCAGTTCAAAAGAGCATCCCATTTCTACTGAAGCTGAAATCCATTCCAGACACGTTTTCTCACTCTTGCTGCAGACTTTCAGGTGGTGCATTTTTTGTACTGCAACCACTGAAGGAACTACAGAAGTATTTGGGAAGAGTGATCAAAGCTTTGATCAGGAGTTCACCAAGTTGGGACCCCTCTTGCTCATCTTCTCAATTGTGAAGTAGCAAGCTTGAATACACAAGAGACATCCAGCTACCCAACTTGTGAATCCCTAAGGTGGACACAATCAACAACAAAATCAGAGACATTCAGCAGCTGAATACTAGGTGTCCAGGTATCTTACCGGGCAAAGATTTAAACATCTACTGCCTCAACAGGAATTCTCTTGAACGCTCAGATTCATCTGAATTTTGCCTAGGCTTTTCTAAAAGCTTCTGTGGTGTTTGTCTTAGGTACCTCAATGCTCTTCAGAAAGCAGGACTTTGTCATCCAGACTGAGCTAGAAGCAAATACAGAGCAACTGGCAGCTGTATCACTGCTGTTTTAGCTGCTCCTCCGGGGGTAGATGGACCCTGTTTAAGGGTGATACAGAAGCTATGCTCATACCACCTCAGTTTCAAAACCTCAGTTCTCTGAGGTACTCCTGGCAAGATAGCTAACCAAGAGAGCTCTCTTGCCACGCTGGACACATGAAGCCAGAGCTACATAATTCCACCTGCTTCCAGAGAAGCAGATAGGAGGATGAGACATGAGCATCACCTTTAAAAGGTACAGCCACAGCTGCAGACTAAGGCATAGATTTCTGGGATGGGAGCCTCCATGATCACCACAAGGACCTTGTGGAGACCTCCGGGACACATACGCTTTCCTTAAAATAGAGAGCTGGCTTTTAAGTCAACAGCTACTTCAATTTCACATGACTGCCACAGCAACACTTGTTATCACCAGAATTTCAAGTAACACTTCCACACAGTAAGATTTCTTGAAGCGGGCAGAACGAGTAACAATAAAAAGTGATAAGCCACCTTAGTACTTTGACTGTATTCAAGTACCTGCGCAGATAACTTTTGGCCAGATTACAAAAATGAGTATTTGCATAAGTGAAAGATTTTACAACATTTCTTAAACAGCTCAAGAGATTTCAGGCACTTAAATGAATGTCACAAATGTGTCACATTCTTCAGAAAGAAATAAACACCTTATTTTTTATTACTGGTCATAATTCTACTGTAAACTATCACATCAAGTCATCCATGAAACCGCATTTAGGTATAACCTTCCATTCAGTACGTACACCTAGCTGGAAATCTTTAAGTTTCAAGAAAGGTGATGACCTGTGCCTTAAATATAAGTAAAGAGCTATCAGAAGTCCAAGGCCAAATTAAAAGTTAGCATACATACTTTGGACTAACCTGAAGTCATTCAGATGACTTCTTTCAACATTCTTGTACCTATACCATTATATTAACTCAAGCAGGAAAATCAAACTAATAAACCCTGCCACATTTCTCTAAGAACTGTTCACTTTCAAGTGCCACTGAACTATTTAATGGCCAGTTTTCATAAATTTATTGCTAAAAATTTCATACCTGTGAGCTTACTAGAAACATTTAAATGTATTTTTGAAAGGAAGGAGCATTTGTTGTTCGATTCATTTTTAAACATTGTTGCACACTTCCAAATAAACAATACAGTAAGTATTTAGAAGACTTTGAGGGTGCATACTTCAAAAGACACACATTGCACTAACACCTGGCAGCTGTAAAGGCAAAAATAACCAGTTTCTCTGAAATTGTAAGCTACAAGGGCAACTATCTTCATATCCTCTTTCACTCCTTTTTTATCTTGAAAATGTTAAGATCAAATCTGAGTTTCACCGGAGAGCTGAAATAATGAGAAGCAGGAGGAGTTTGTTGCAGTCAGGATGGAGACCAGAACAGCAGGCTACAGCAGTAAACAGATTAGAGACAGAGAAGGGTGGCAAAATGAAAACACAGAACAGAAGAAAGGATGTGGCAGGGTTTCACATGCTTAATGTACTCTGAATAAGGAGATCCTGGAAAGACCTCTCCTGTCAAGAAAGGGACAGCTACAAGCAGCATTATCCTGAGGAAACATTTCCTGGATAGCACACAAATGCAGCCAGCAGTACCACCCTACAGCAGACCAAAATGCCTCTCGAGCTAATGGCTTGAAGCCGAAACTTCTAGGTCCTTGTATAACTTGCTTG
Source organism: Buceros rhinoceros silvestris (assembly GCF_000710305.1). Lineage (NCBI taxonomy): Eukaryota > Metazoa > Chordata > Aves > Bucerotiformes > Bucerotidae > Buceros > Buceros rhinoceros. Next base: position 47,484 of record NW_010428399.1, on the reverse strand, counting down.
CCACCCACAAAATGAAGACATTCTGAAGGATTATTATTAGGAATGGGATGTCACTGAGAAATGTGTATACACCTCCACTTGGAATTTTTTCCCTGTTACACTAACTAGTAATGATTCTTAGGAATCACTTTTTCTCCCCATTAAAAATCCAGAGATGTACATCTAAAAAATAGATCTATCAGAGAATATTTAAAGATCTGAATTGTGTCCACATGTATGAAGGTAGTTCGAGGGTTTTGTGTGAAAGAAACAGAGAAAAAGATAGAGCCTTGCCAGAATTCCCAGGCAGCACTGCCCTCATCATAGAGTTTATCCTACATCACAAACAATACACTTGGAAAAACTCGAAAACATTAACAAAACACAGCCTTATCTTGACAGGTCCTGATCATTTTGCCAGCTGTGAGTTTATGGCACCTTTAAAATGTAATTCCTGTAATTATCCTGAAAATAAAACTGCAGTAGTTCGTTTACTATGAAAAAACATTAATAGTGTTTAAATTAGAACTACCTTCTTGCCCTTGAATTCACTACCACCAAGCAATCTAAGCTTGCTTTATTTATTATACTCTCCACCCTTCTTCAGTCTTTAAGGATACAATTCCATGTAGGAGGGAACGCACACGGTTTCTTTTGAAAACTCTACAGGACAATAAAGCCTGCTAAGCTGTTCTTCATACAGAGTCAAGGCATCAGTCAGATTGATACAGTTTCCCTGAAGAAAAAAAGAAAAGTCCCAGTTACAATCAAACAAATAACACAAAATTGCAGATGAATATATACCTTTTGATTAATGCAAGGCTCCCGCATACTTGAGAACCAGATACATGCTGTTCTTAATATTTACAAGGCAAATACTGAACAGCTTGTCATTATTCTGATTACAGCAAACAACAATCTGTATCTTTTCAAGAGAGGGTAAGTATGGGGGGGATTATCTATCTTCTCTTTAGCAGAAGCAACCATCATGCTAGGGCTTCCAGTTGTAACAGACCACCATGTGGTGTTTACCCTGTAACATCTACTCAACCATTTTCTTTAATGATTGCTTAAATGTTACAGTAAACAGTATTACGACATCCAGATTTTCTGAATTATTTAACGTTGCCTAGGTCTTACGACGTTTAAATGCACTATAAAAAAACCCCTATAACCTATTCATTTCAAACAGATTCTTCCACAGAGCAACATGACAGAACAAATCTGATTATACAGAAGTTCTGGGGCTGCAGGCTACATGCTTCCAGTTTCTGCGTAACATGCTTCTGAAAAGGAAGTAATTCCCACGATACTGTCTTCTTGGAGCTGTGTCTTAAGTCATCGAAGACTATTAGTAGTATCCACTTCTGAACAAAACAAAAATCCACACGTAGATTGTCTAACAGTGTAACTACGAAATATCAGACACATTAAATTCTTAGCATTCCTTCCTAGACTATATATTATCCAAACAAATGATTTTTGGAATACAAACATCAAGGATTACAAATGATGAGGAATTTAAAAGAAAAACAAAACAAAGAATTAATTACAAGCACAGTTTTGTCCAAAGCTAACTGTTAGTAAGCAGAAGTTACTGCAACATACCTGGGATACCCATACAAAGAAAGCTCTAAAGAAGTGACTACCCATATCAGGTTTGAAAATTTAGCACTAACAGTGAGCCCCCAGAACACCAGACTGAATAAACACTAACAACCCAAAGCAATAAAAGTCAGTTTTAAGTTTAATAAAAAAATTTCTTGTCAAATGCCTTGCCTTTCTTGCCCACGTAACTGAGCAGACTAGTGGATACTTCATGACCTTAAAGAATGTTCTTAGGAGAGTGGCAAATACAAGTTATTTGACCACTAATTTAAGAGAGTGAAGTTGAATATAGTCACCACTACATGGTCTACAAATGAGTCAGCTTTGGTTTTCCAGGTATGAGACACTGAATAAAGACCCACCAATAAAGACTTACTGTGGTTGTAGCGCAGCATAGAGACAAGAGATTCCCTAATTCTGGTCAAGAGAGATGATGTTAATGGTCCTTGGCACAGTGAAAATTGATTCATAGTCTTCTACTTCCACCACTTTCATGAGGAACCTTCAGCTCAACCTATAGGTCCCAAACACGATGTCCAATCACACCGTAACTTGCTGTTCATGTGTAGTGCACATGATGATGAATCTACCCTGACCACAGAACATGTGCTTCTCTGGTCATGTGGGACAGGATGAGACACCTTCAGGAGATAATTGCCTCCATCCTTCCCTAATGGTTTAGTACCTTACAGTATAAATGGCTTTTACATTGACCTAGCACAGTGCCTATTTGTTTTTCTATTTTCTAATCAGCAGAAAGAGAAGGGTTAACTAGCATTTCTCCAGAATTACTTTCAACATAAAAATTCTTAGCTTTTCAATACATTTTACCACTTCTTGCAGAGGAATAATGCTATCCACTAAAAAAAAAGACGTCAACAAAAAAGTGAACTTTCACGTTACTTGAATACACAGATCGTAGTAGCCTAGCACACAAGCCAAAGTCCCACAAAATGATGGAAACGGACCCAAGGCACAAGTTTGCTATTCATCTCAGATAACAACATTAGTCTCAATGATACAAGGATATGTGTCAGGCAGAAAAAGGTCTAGTCAAATAAAAAGAAGAAGAAACACTCATTTACTAATACAGCTAGCTTTTTGGTTTCTAGATGACTTTCTGTTCATGACTGGACATGTTAAAAGCCTTCCAGTATAAGCACCTGCAAGCAGAGTACTGCTTTTGATACTTAAAAGCACTGAACTTTGCGAGACAAAGCCAAGAAAGCCAAAAGCAGTAGACTCCACCTCTGGAATGGCAGTATCTTCCCTCTGTTCTGACCGATTTCTAGAAATGTTTGCATACACACACACACATTATTTTGGGGTTTTTTTCCAGTTACTGAATGAGGTATCTTGTTCCTTCCTTCCCTTAGATAACATGTGTAAGTCACATCTGATTGTGAAAGATTCCAGATGATTCAACTAAGAAAAAAGAGCTAATTAAAAATGATAGCTCTTACAATCACAGCTTATTCAGTATTTTAAGACCTCTAACTTGAAACGAGGTCAAGTTCTATAGGACACTAGGAACCAAGAATTTATTCAACTCTTGCAAAATGCGTACACTACAATTTCACACGTGTGCACCACTAACTCATTTTGAAGCTTTTAACTCAAGAGAAGAGTCTTGAAGAAAGCTGCTTTTTACTGTAACTCCTGCTTTTAGCAATCCTGGATTTAAAATGGCCCTAAAATAGTTAGAAAGCACACAGATGCAGCTGGAAGTTAATTTTCAACATAAGGAACTAAGATGAGTTTGACCAACCAATACTACTTGTGTTCTTACAAACAATGTACAAGGGAGAGACTGAAAAAAGCAGAGATATTTGAAATCAGTATGTCCGAACAGCTCCACCTACATTGTTATCATCTGATATTGATACATGGAAATAACTAGAAACAAAGTGTAGAATGAACATTCTGACTCTGGGATTTAAACTATTTTTTCTACTTTAATGGTAGGAATTTTTTTCCCTAC